>NW_012103543.1:520642-603307 GCF_000951045.1 Mandrillus leucophaeus
AAAAAGGAAGAAAAGAAGAAGAAGAAGGAGGAGGAGGAGGAAAAGGAGAAGGAGAAGGAGGAGGAGAAGGAGAGGAGGAAGAGGAAGAGGAGGAGGAGGAGGAGGAGCAGGAAGATTAGTTGATTTTCCCCATCTGCTCCTCTATTTAAAAGAGATGATTGCAAGGAGTGGTGCTAAACTCAATATATGCTTAAGAAATTGCTATCATTTTAGATAATTCAATAGGTTACACATTTATCAGTGACATTTCATAAGCTAAATATAATTTTATGATTTTAAAAAGGCTGCTGCTCACATTAGAAAGCTCTGCGTAACTCTTGCCTACACTGACACAGGACTAATAATGCACAGGAACTCAATTGTGGCCCATAGTCGGGAACAAACTGCAACTTCTAAAACTTTCCAATGAAACAGGGCCCAGAAAGGAATAGAGACAGATATGCACCACTTAGAAATGTGTAATTTCAAGTTTTTAACAAAACTACAACAAGTGATGTTCTAGAAAGGGGCTCAAGGGATAAATAGCTATTGAAGAGAACATTGAAAACACAACTTTTAGATCAAACTAGAAGAACCATAGACTGGGTACAAACTAGCAGAAAATATTTTAAGGTGATTTTAGATCAGAGGCCAAGTGACGAACACAAAGAAAACAATAGGTTCAGCAGTTCTAAAAACATAATAGTAAATACATCAATATGTGAGAAAATGTCAAAATTTTCCTACTAGGAAGCATTCCTCCTAGGATTGCAGTCAGTGACAATAAAAAGGCAATATAAAGACACCAACATTTATGCCATATTTACCAGAATATGAATTATCTATTTATCTATTTCTCCATTTAACACATCTGCCCAATTAAATCTAGCTATCACCTCAAAGGGGGACTATTTAGAACATTTGAATTTTAGAGACTAGGGGCTAGCCAACATGTCTCATTTCAAGTTCAGTTTGAGTTATGAGGACCACAGGAAGGCTGCTTTGGTCACTGCATTGGGAATTCCGAGGCCTCACACTGGCTCAGCAGGGAGAGTCTGTGATCCGTGATTGCTGCCTGTCGTGACTAGGGTGGAGGGAGGGAGATGGGTATAAGCCCTCCTGCCAGTCATTTGATTTTCTGATTCAGTCCATCCTTCTCAGTCTACGGTTGAGGAATTGAGACATAGCGAGCTTACTGTTAGAAATAAACAGAGAGAGAGGACTTGGTTGAAGAGTAGACAAATGCAAAGTTGCTTTTTTTGTAGAATGTGAGTATCTTGATATGCAGTTTCCTGCATTTTCTTTCATCCATTACTCTCCAAATACTAATTATTTTAAATTTCACAAAATGAAACTATGTAACTAATGAATGTAATGAAAACACAATTCACTTCAACAATAATATAGTCCTAGATGGAATGAATCAATTCATTCTACCAAAACCTCTTAATGTTTAAACATATTCATAAATCGATGCAAGTTTCTAATTTCTACCTTTCTGGAAAAAAAAAATTCTTAAAACTTAATTTCTCTCTGTAGGACATTTACTTCTGCAAGTATACTGTTTTTCCTAGGCCCCCTTCCTTAGGCTTCTTTCTCTCTGTTTAGAAAGTTTATAAATCTAACTGACTTAATCCCATTCAGTGTGATACTAAAACTAGTAATGAAGTGTAGAGGAACCATTAATGTACCAACTTCCCCTAAAACTGCACACCAAAATGCCCTTGAGTAATCTCAAATTACTAACCACATTCCCTTGAAGCTTACAAGAAGAAGTATGGAATATCCATTGGCCCAGCATTTACCTTCTATAACCACACCCAATATAGAATTACTTTTTAGAAATCCTAATGAAATATTTCAGGTAACCAAGTAGTTGTTGCAATTGTAATCACTGGATATCTAGTATTTATACTAATATTTTTACTAGATATCCAATATAAAATATCCCAGTCCTAATAGATGTTATTCTTTACCTATTATTTCCCCTTATCACTTAACTCTTTTTTTTTTTTTTTGCCTTTTATTCAGATATATTTATTCCGAAACTTATTTGCAAGATAAGAAAGCAGTTGTCTCTACAAAAAGGTTTCTGGTGAGGAAGCGCATGAGAACCATGACAGTCATTACAATGGAAGTACCTCATGCACACTTGGATTCTTCCATCATATTTTCCAGAACTATCTATACTATTCATTGGGAAATCAATAGCATGCCTCTATCATGTGAGTCTTTGTTGAAAATGTTTTTAACACAGACTACCTTCTATAAAATAGCATGGGGAAGGGCAGTCATGAGATATATTTTATGACTTTTATGGCTTTGCCTCTCCAGCTGCCCATTGAAGAGATATTTTGGCTCAGGTTTACCTATCATGGCAGCATGGGCCCATGGGGACCCATGGAAGGCTGTAATGAGGGGTTCTATTAACCAGTTTCATTATTTCAGAAGGCCTAAGGGAATAGCACATTCACCAATAATAAGGCTACTGAAGCTAGAATGTCAAATTACTTTGCTTTGGGGCAAAATCTTATCAATTTCCTATGAAAACTCTTATTACCTCATGCTGATCAGGGCCTCTGATTGGCAACTATGTATGTGTCTGATTAATAAAGTGTGAAATAAAAACAAATGAATTGTTTTGTTTGGACATTAAGTTTTTTCAAAACATACAGTCCCAGACATAGAAGATAATTTCAGAGAAGCCTAATTTACATCAAGTGTTTAATGTCAATCTAATATCTTGAATAATAATGGTGATGATGACACAACAGCTAAAACTTACATGGCACATTCTGAGTACCAGGCATTGTTCTAAGCATTATACAAACACTAATTTATCCAATCATCACAACAGCCATATTAGATAGGGCCAATTCTTAGGCCAAAGTAAGGTTATAAAATAGTAACTGAGGACCCTGAGAGAGAGGGCAGTCCAACATTATGCTATTATGTCACAGTCACACAGAATAACTGCTGAAGTAAGAATGTGAACACCGGCACTAAAGCCTCTGATTCCAGGCTCTCAATTCCCCCTTCTAGGAAATACTCTGATTAGGGTCTCACTTTTTATTATAACAAAGATAACAGCACATAGTGGCTTACTCACCTGTAAAACTAGGATTATCACTAGTTTCTTCAAGAGTTGTTGATAAGATTAAATAAGTTAACTTTTGTAAGCCTCTAGAACAATACCTGGTACAAGGTAAGCTCTGTTTGAATAATCACACTCTTCAAATGACAAAGCTTTTTTTCCTCCCCTTGAGTGCAAATCAAAGTCCTGATGCTAACCCTCTCACCTGTGTTCAGTATGGGTGAAAAACTAATTTTGAAAATGACTTTGCTTTTGTCTAATTACCAATATGCAAGGAAATGCCACTGGCTGCCTAAAAATAAACCATTAACTCATACTGGTAAAAGCTCAGCATGAATACTCCCTTTGCGAGCAGGAAGAGCGAGGTGAGGAGGATGACACCATGACATGTTGAGTTCAGAGGCATGAAACCAGGCACCTGAGCCCTGCTGGGGACCCTTGCTGAGTTTTCCTTTCTTTTCTGCCTTTTCAGAAACACCCCTGTGAGATTGGTAATTTACCACTAAATCTGTGAGCACAGAAAGAAACTTTTAAACTATAACATACACATAAGCTATGCAATCCTGGGACAAGCATATCATTGCATAATATAGCTCAGTTTTAATAAACCTCCATCCTTTGAAGCTCCATTGTGGAGGAGAGTAATTCCACGGCAGCTTTGAAGTATACTCCCTTAAAGAAAGTAAGAGAAAAGCCATTGTTTATTTCACTACTATTTAAGAGTTAATGAGAGATTTGCACCTGTACAGCTGTTGTGGACTGAAACTAGCTCATGGAGTGAATGTGTTTTCTGCTTGAGACAGTTGTAAATGCCTTGAGTAAAAACACTGAGGACTGCTAATGGATAGGTTTATTTTAAAGCATGCCATCTGCTATCAATCATAGAGAAGTATAGGAAGCAAGTTTGGCTGGGCTCCCTCCTTGCGAGCCTGATAAAGACAGGGCTCCAGGACTCGGGAACATTGAGTCCTCAAGAGAATAAAACATCAAACCTACTCAGCAGCTCCACTAACAATAATAAAAATGCCTCTGCCTAAAGGTGACATTCTGAATTTACGATTATTTGTGTCTATAAAGTGTATTCTTTGGCTCCTGACTCATTCTGACTGTCTCACTCCGAGAACAATACATTAAGCCTGCCTGGAGTAAATGGAAATCCTATCCTTTTATTAAACCAGCAGCCAGTACCTGAGACGATCTAATGCCCTGTAGGATCACAGGAAGATTGTCAGTTCTGTTTTGTTTCTTTGTAAATATTTTTCATAAGAAACTTACAAACAAAATCTATGTTAATGCACTAAAATATATGTGATGCAGGCAAGTATATGTGTCTTAAAAGACAAAATAAAATAAAATAAAAGATTAAAATGAAACTAATTCTACTACTCTCTCATGCTCCCATTACAATGCCATTGGAAAATTACCTGTGAGGGATATGCTATGGTAAAATTTAGAACTGGCTGCTCAGAATTGTTTGTGTTCCTTATGCTGTATGAACCAAGCATACTTTCAAGAGGACAAACGTTATTTTCTCGGAAATCTTCCAGCTGTGGAATCATAACCAATATTGCTTTCAAAAATGGATCCCAAAGTATTCTTTGAAAAATGCCAAGCCTGGCTTATTAAAAGTGCTGCCTGCTGAAAACCTCAGTGGACGAAATGAGTTGTGGTGGCACTGGAACTTTCTACAGCTTATAATGTTAGATTCTGCTTCAAATCTGTAGCTTAATGTAAGTCTATTGCTAGCCTGGAATACAGAATTGTGAGTGTTTGGGAAAACCCACCTGGCCAGCAAATGCATGAGCCTAATTAAAGTTAATAGAGAAATTAAAGGAGGACAACACCGCCTCAGTAGTGGTAAGAAGACATGTATAAGGCAATAGGAATTCAAGGAAAGAACTTAGATTTTTATGTTGTGCATTCATTAGAAATATTTCTTTTTTTAAGACATGAAAAAGAAATTGGTATTATTTGACTTGCCATATACATGATTTTTGTGCTAAAGAAAATTAATGTTTTAGATTAAATCATATGACACTGGAAAATACATAACCAATTAGCACACTTCAGATCTGCTGTGTATCAGAACTTTGCGAGGCTCTATGACAGAAGGAAAGTAAAAGGCATTATCTCTGCCTTTCATGGAGAAAAAGGTTTAACACATTCACTAGAATTTTAGAACAACATCATAGAGTCAATCTTAAGAGCTAAATTCTTAGATAGAGAGAATAAATGCTGCAAGAGTTCAGAAAATAGGGAGAGCAACAAAGACTGCAGCAGTGAGAAAGACTGGTTAGGAAACCTTTCATAATTTCCTTAAAAGGAGAAAAAATATATAAAATAAATGCTGAAATTTTGTAATAATTCAGACTTAAAAAGATATAAAAGAAATTTACCTATTGAAATTTCAGTGTACTTTCTAATGCAACATGGAATTAAATGTTGACTCAAGTTATGAAACACACCTAGAGCAGAAGGAAGCACCAACAATGCTTTCGTCCTTTGACAGAGGTTAAAAAATAATGTCCATACCGACAGCGCAACAGAGCAGGAAATGTATTAATAAACGCATGAAGCAGGCGAGGGCAGAGGCAGAGTGTGGCAAATTAAATGGCACCTGCCTCATCTAAAGAGGCAGCCTCTACCCAGCACGAGCAGGTTAGTGCCAAGAGAGGAAGAGAATCCAGTTTTGGCAGATATCCAACTATCAAAGAAAGCTGGAAACCTGGCTTTTAAGTTATACTTAACAATTTTGTAAAAAAAAAAAAATTAAGGTCAAAGTAAACACCTTACCACTGTGGGACAGATCCACCCATCCTCCTCCAGGCTTCTCAATAGTTCATGTCATAGGGAAACCTGGGTCTTTATTTCTAGGAACCTTAAAAACAAGTCTATAAATGCCACCATTCGCTCCTGTATTACAGTTGGAGTCTTTCTGAATGGTGGCACCACCTAACTTTGCAGAAAGCCAATTCTGTGGGTTGTTTTAGAAGAGCCAGTGGACTTCTGAAAGCTTTGTATGAATGCTAAAAGTTAGTATGTTTTTTACACCAGATTTCAAATCCCTGACAAATAAGTTAGTGGAGCACTAATGAAAAAACTACTGCGATAGGGCATGTGCTGCTTCGATTAGACATTAGTGGCAGTGTCAAGAAGAGAAATACCTGAAGATTAGCACAGCAATTTGTTTCTCTAAACCTGAATCACTTAATCTCTTTTCTTAAGAAAGCAATGGTCTATGAATATGGTAAAGAATTAAAACTGCATTTATAAAGTGTTTTCTAAAAGACTTAAGTTTTTAGTAAACAGAGGGATCATTTAAATATAGTTAATATTATTCAGAACTCATTACCTTAAATATTCTCTACTTAGAAATTGCAAATATTCGCTGTTTCAATTGTAAGAAGTTTGTAATACCAGGTAATAGTATGTGATGTTTTCATAGTTAGTATTTGCAAGATAAGACCTACATATTGTGAAATAGAAGAGTTTAAACCAAAATAATCTATTCTTATAATTCAGGACATCTCAATTCCATCAATTTAAAGAATTATTTAAATATTGCAGCCAATTCTAACTATTATAATTCTATACCATCAGGGAAGTGTTTCCAAACATCATGCATTTATTAATTCAGTCAACAAGTATTTATTGAATTCTTACAAGGTTCTGTACTTTGTGTAGGAAAAAAATACCTTACTAAAAGAACTTGTCTTACTGGATCAAAAATCATTTATTTTGGTTCATTTTCCTTGCATTTTTGATTAAGCAGTCTGTAATTCAACATCATCCATGTTGAAACTCAAATGCGTAAACAGCTACAGCTTCAAACACAGAAACTCCTGCTACATATCAAGGCTGGTCAGACATTGTCCGCATAAAGTGTAAGGCTGCTGTCAATGTTGTGTTAATCTTTTTGAATTCAGAAGATTAAATGACCCACAATACGAGAGACAGTTGAGCATTTGGTGGGTAAATATGCCAACCAAATTATCCAAACTCAAATCAAAATCAATGATTTAATGTAAACAAAGAACAACATTAAGAAGTATATGCATTCAGTTTCTTGGAATGGGCTTGTGCTAGGACATGTTCTGACTTTATCATAAAGTAATTACAACCACAATAGAAGAAATATCACCTCTCTGTGCTTCTTATTTCTTTACTGTGAAAGTAGTGAGCGTGACTACTTGGTCTCTAAACCTCTGCCCTGTCTAGGATTTCTTACTGGGGTTTAAACAATTTCTCTTCTGTGGTGGTTAGACCTATGAAAGAAAAATGTTTTCTTAAGTATATTTTAATATTAGATATGTTCATACTTTGAAATATTTATAGATTGGGAAACATTTTTCTTTTATATGTCTAATAAATTGCATTTTCCTCATTACAAAAAGGTTTTCTCTATAAAATATCTATCTAGCCTATCTGTCATCTATATATCTATCCATCCATCCATCCTACATGGAACGCCAATCTATAGAGAAAATCATTGCTACAATTTTAGTATATTTGCTGTTAGTCATTTACTCTATAGAAGAATACATATATATTTAAAGGAAGTTGTCACAAAAATGCGTTAGTTTCTTATTCTTTTTTTTCCCTTCACTCCACATTAGTTAAAACTTTATCCCCATATCATTGGATGTTCTTTAAAAACACAACTGCAAAATCTTTAATTAGATGAACATGCTGTAGTTGATTAACCATTCTCCTGCTGTTGGATATTCAAGTCATTTTCACTTTTTCTCTGGCAACAAAAATCTTACCTAATAAATCTTAGTGTACACCTATGAATGTGACCTTAAAATCAAGTCCTAATATGACATTTTTAAAGCTCTTGACTTGTGGTACTACAATGCCATCCAGAAAGATTGTGTAAATTCATTCCGCCACTAGTGTAAAAGACTGCCTATTTCATATTAACACAGTGATGTGTGTGACATCAGTATAATAGTTGGCCCATCACAAGAGATTACATGTTGCTCCCTAGGAAGCAACAGGGGAAGTAGTGCCACTGTAATGCCTAGTTTTCTCTATTGCATTATTTGAGAATGCTTTAAAGCTTAAAACTAGGCACTTTGCACAACCCTTATGCACACACACACATGCACACACATACAGCCCCATAGTCATACACACACAATGAATTGCTTCTGATGATGGCAGACTCCCATCAACACACACACTCAAGGAAGGGAGGACTTTTCTGAGACCATGTGGTTATAAGCCAGTTGTCAAGAGGCCATGGACAGCCAGAATAAGTCTTCAGGGGATGCCTGGTTGAGAAAATAGTTTATAAGATGATAGAAGTGTTAATGTGGTGTAGATAGAAGAGGTCTTTCCCTTTATCTCCTAGAGAAAGAAAACTGCTACCAGGAAATGAGGCATTTTCAAAAACCCGGTAACAACAACTAAAAGAAAAATTTGCTAATTTTGCCAGCTAGCACAAGGAACTCGGCCGCCAGTCAAAAGGCTGTGTGTCCAACTCAGAGCTGGATTCACTTTAACAAAAATTTCCCTCTTCAGCCACCTAAGTGCCTGTTGCATTAGGCAAGAAGCCAAGGTGGGGTAGACACAGTCACTCACATGAAATGTCCGTTTCCATTTGGATCCCTGTGGCCCTTTCCCATGTCATGGTGAAAAAATGCTTCCTCTGCTTGGGTGTTTTCAGGATAACTTGGTTTGAGGAGGAAGTCGGATCAGCTGCTCACAAGGCGCCCATAGGAGGCAAAGCCACAGCTTTGCACGGTCAGAACCAGGCTGTCCCTGCCTTAAAAAAGAAAAAAAAAAATTCCTCGCCCACTCATACCCATGGTTTTGATGTTGAAAGAAACCTGTTGTGGTTTAAATGACTCGGTCAGTTCTTCTGGGATTTTCCAAAGTTTCCTATAAAAAGAAATCTGTGGGAAATAGATGATTGCATAATCACTAACATATGCCCATTTTGCTAAACCTGTTATCTTTTTGGTGTTGTGAATTGCATTGTCCTCTATGTAGTGAATTACTGTATTATAATAGTTTTATCTTTTAAGTAATGATACTGATTATAGTCACCTTTTTTTAAACCTTTGATCAGTATGTAGTTAAAGAAAAAAACCAATACTACAAAAGGTAAGGCCATGATGTTCATGCAACAAAATTAAAAGGAAAGTGTGATAAATGGTGGGGAAATAAGGCGATTACCCAGATACACGGCAGATGGAGGAAAAACTTGATTCTTCAATTATTTGTGTACCTTAAACAATATTATTTTTGGCCTAACTTGGAATAAATGCCTCCAATATTTTCTTCGGTAGCATGGACCTGGTTAATTAGCAAGATTATTCATCTTTTTCTATCTATCATACATACAGAATTTCTTATTTTTTGCTCAAAAAAATTAAAATGCCTGGACCCAGAAAATCATGTTTAAAATTAGAGAAAAGCTGGAGACAAAGCTTAAAGGCCAAAATATCACATTGAAAGGGGCTGGTAAAAGAAATAAAATGGATGTTATTCATTATCTGAGGATGAAGATTATAGATGCCTGATCTTCAATTTATTAGATGACTTATAAATAAAGAATTCCAAACTCTGCTATTCCTGGCAGCTATGAAGCAGAGCAGCCACAGGTTTATTCCTTACTGGTAGTACCAAAGATCCTACCAAAAAAATGAGAATAAAAGCAAGCCACCTTAAAAAAAAAAATCATTGACTATTACCATTTTTGCTGAAAAGTGAAAGAGCCCAATAAACCCAATCAGGTACTGATGGTTGGCCAGAGGGGCACGTGTGAGCATCCAGTAAACTAAGGCTCTGCAGCAGGCTTCAGCAGAAGTGAGGCCCAGTAGCTCTCAACTCTAGCTGAACATTAGAATTACCTAGGGCACTTTCGTCATACTCATGTCTCAGGTCTGTTCTACACCAAGTAAATAAGAATATGGACATTAGTCCAAGGCACTGGTGTGTTTTAAGAGGTTTTGGGGCGATTCCAATGTAGAATCAAAGAAAACAATATGCATACTCTCATGGAATCCAGGCCTTCTCTATAATAAACCACACTTTACCTGATTGTGGATACATTTTAAATGTACTACCATTATAATTAGATTAGACTGTAAGAGAGTTTATTCTGCTACTGTTCTATCACAGTACCTACCATGCTTGGATTATAGTAAATGTTCAGTGCATATGTATTGAATAAATACAGAAACAATTATAAGACAATATTTGTTTTAATAGTGAATGATTATTTTACATGTGATGAGTACATTGTGAGAGGAAATTCTTACCATAGGGCATTACTATTCGGAGAAAATGTTACGAAAATGCTGAATCTTTCCCTGGGCCTTGAAGGCACTATGAAATTTGGTTTATGAAGAGGAGAAGCTACAGGAGCAGAAATTGAAAAGACTGGTGCTAAGCACTTTGCAGGATGAGAACTAAAACTATACTTTATCTATCTATAGGAGCATCTATTATTGCCCCCTGAATTCAAGCGAGAATATCTGAATGTAGGAAAATCTACACAATGTTAAGGGAATTCTAGAATATGTTAAAAGATAGATGGGTTACAAAATAAAATTTGTGATCACATAGAAAAAGAAAAGGATAGGTTATTTGTTACTACAGATAACAAGTAACATTTCACTAACTTCATTTTAAAGGAATGTTTCTAGTTTGGGAGATTAAGAAAAAGCAAAATAATGTTTCTTGATTCCCATCAGAAACTACACATCCTATCTTTATTGATAAGATAGACATTGATGGTTAAATTATGGGACAGTTAAGACAAGTCATTATCTTAAAGGTTTCATATCTTATTTGTAGCATAGTAGTAATGTGCAGTCAAATTTGCCCTTGAAATTGTTTTTAATGTGTTCTAATAAGAACAATACAGGCAGTTTTTCCTCCAGCTATGAAACTAATCATTTTTTTCTTTGATTGAGCATTATATGAAGTAGTTTGGCTCATGTTTATGAGCTATATTGCATATCAAAAAAAATTTTAACTAGAATCACACTCAGCTTGACAAAATGATCAAACTAAGAACTACATAAAAATAGTAATTTCATGAGAACCAAGTCACAAGGTAAACATCAATTGAACAGAATGTAGGGAAGAATAGCCTCTATTATTTACAGTGACCTCTCCTATTCTCTACCTCTTTCAATTCTCCTAGTTCCTATTTGCAGAGAATACATGATGTGATTCATGTAAGATAAATGTATCTCTAATGAAATGCACCTAGAGTCATTTGATCAATGTGTACTAGAGAAGAAGTATACTTCATATGGTATGATGTGGGCTTCTGTTCTCTTATTTCTGCACAGAGTTTTTGTAAATGGCTTGGATTAAGAGATGTAGAAGAAAGCATATTTATTTTTCATAACATAAAGCTATTGTTTCAGAATATAGAGTCAATATACAAACATCTCAACAATCTAGAATTGTGGCTACAAATGAAGATGACATTCAGTAGAGCAAAGTAAAAAGTTGCAGAATTAGGTCTGAAATATTAGTTCATTCAGAGTGGCAAATGCCTACATAATTTTTTTTTAAAGACTACCTGTTGGATATGAATTAAAAAGCAAGAGCTATAGTGGTGAGAATTCTATGTTAGAATAATAATAATAATCCATATGCTAACCAAAAACAACTTCACAGTAGGAAAGTATTTTCCCGTTTTATTTTTAATGATACATTTAGAAAGATGGTGATCAAAGAGAAACAAAAGGCAGGGATTTAAAAATTTGAATCCCCTTATTTATTCACACACAAACACACACTATATATTTATATATTATATATTTAAAACTCTTAAAATACTTTTAACAAAAGTAAAATCTTAACAAAATAAAATTTATCAGTGACTGTCTCAGTGGCATTTAGTAAAGTAAATGAATGAGTCTGAGGGCAATTTGGAGCCCCTTGAAAGGAGCTGAAGGCTCGCAGGCTTTAGAGTTGTTTCATACGATTTACATGAAACAAAATAAAGAACTTTTTATTGTGGAGAAATGAAATAGTTCACCAGGAAGGATCATGGACTCATCTTATAATGATAGACTATAAATTTGGCAACAACTGGAGTCACCAACTGGTCTGAATTCTCTCTCAGTGAAATACTTATTTGATCGTTTACAGAACCTTAAAATGAAAGAAACTGTACAAGTTTGCTAATACAAGTAATAGTAATGTTTTAAAACATGTCTTCCAAATAGTTATTTAACTTGTCACCTAGTCACTGTTTATCTAAACACAAATTTGAGACAGTAACTGTTTATCTAAACACAAACACAAATTTGAGAGGTTGACTCTTAACTCTTTAGAAATTCTGGGGATTCAAATTGACGTTTTAACCTTGACCGCACTCTTGAACTCCAGAATTCAATATTCAGCAGTCAGGGAATCCTCTCCACTTACTATATTCCAAACTGAACACTCATTTTCATTCATCCATACCTGTTCCTACTCCACAGTTTCCTTCTCAATTTATGTTTTGAAGTCATTCTGTCAGCTTAGATTTTTAAAATGCAGTATTTTGTCCATTTAAAGGAATTGCATATATTTGGATTTAAATCTGTACCATATTGTTTTCTATTATATTTAATCTACCTGTTTTAGACTTTTTCTCACTTTTTTTGCTTTTTCTTTTTGATTAATTAAATATTTTTCATCATTCTGTATTATCCTTTATTAACTTGTTAGCTATTCATTCTTTAGCTATCCCTTTAGCAAATACCCTGTGATTTACAATATATGTCTTTGGTTTATTACTATTACATATTTCACTGCCTTCATAAATAGTGATTCCGTTTTTACAGCTATAGAGGCCCAAATTTGGGGAGTTATTCTTATTTTCATTCCCTCGTCTATAAATGCAATCCATTAAGAAAAGCCTTTGGCTCAAATTCATGAAATACAGATGCTCCCTGACTTACAGTGGGGTTACGTCTTGATGTCCATCTTAAGTTGAAAATATTGTAAGTCAACAATGTACCTAGTATACCTAAACTATCATAGCTTAGCCTATCCTACCTTAAAAGTGCTCAGAACCTTACATTAGCCTATAGTTGGGCAAAATCATCTGGCAGTAGAGATGGTCCATGACTTATAATGGTTTATCTCATGATTTTTCAATTTTATGATGGTACAAAAGCAATAGGCATTCAATAGAAACTGTACTTTAAATTTTGAATTTTGATATTTTTCAAGACTAGCAAAATGTAGTACAATACTCTGTCATGATGCTGGGCAGCAACAGGGGGCCACAGCTCATAGCCACGTGGCCACGAGGGTAAATAACAGATTCTCTAGCGTGCACTGTGTTGCTTGATGGTTTTGTCCAACTGTAGGCTAATATAAGTGTTCTGAGCACATTTAAGGTAGGCTAGGCTAAGCTATGATGCTCAGTAGGTTAGGTTTATTAAAAGCATTTTCAACTTATGATATTTTCAACTTAGGATGGGTTTATTGGGATTAACCCCACTGTAAGTTGAGGAGCATCTCTGCATTATAGAGTATCAGTTGTTTACCCTGGTGATCACATGGCTTACTGGGAACTGTGGGTTTACAAGAGAGTGTAGTACTGCATTCTCTAGCCTGGGAAAAGATCAAAATTCAAAACTACTGTTTCTACTGAATGTGTATCACTTTTACACCATTGTAAAGTTTGTAAATTGTAAGTCAAACAGTGGTAAGTCAGGAACCGCCTTTATTTTAAATTTAGCCACTTCTAACCACCTCCACTCCTAGCCCTCTACACTATGAGCAGCTTTCACCAAGCCTATTCAAACAGCTTCCTTCCTCACCAGTCCTTCTTCCCCCTGGCTTCCCTAGAATCTGGGTTTTCACTTAAATGTCAGAGGGATCCTTTCAAACATAGCCAGATAATATCAGTACTATGCTCAAAGCCCTACAGAGGCTATCACTTATCCTTGGAGACCCGATATCTCCAAGGATAAGTCAGAGATTCCCAATTCTCTCTGCAGCCTCACTTCCTGGCACTCTCTCAGTCACTCACTGCTCTATAGCATCACTGGTCCCTTGTTAATCCTCAGACACACTCAGGGCAATCTCCTGCCTCAGGGGCTTTGAGTGGCTGCTCTCCTGCGAGGAATATCTTCCATAGTTATCTGCTTGACTTGTTCTATCACTTCCATCAGATCTGTGCTTAAGGGTCACTGCCTCAAAAAGGGGTTCCTAAACACCTTTTCCAAATCAACATACCCTCACTCTTTATCTTTTTGTTCTATTTTCTTTAAAAAAAGAAAAAAAAAAAAAAAAAAACCCTGACACAATTTGTCTGCTTATTACCATCTTTCTATTGTTGTTTTTAAATGCAAACATCACGGATATAGAGAGAGGTTTTTATTTTCCCTCTTGTTCCCTCCCCACTTGCTAGAAAAAAGGCTTAAATAGATCTCAAAAGAGGTTCAATGGATATTTATGAAATTTAAACATTAATAAATTATTTCTAATTGTTAGAAAGTTTCACCCCTCCCCTGTATTCTTGTTTCTCCCTTTTACAGTTTCTCAAAAGAACTACATACACTGGATTATCCGCGTCTAAGTCTTAACTAGAATCCATCTTCCTTGGGGGCTGTGGCTTACTCCATCCATAGATAACTAGTCCCAACACACAGTGCTGGTGCACGGCAGGGGTTTCCTCTCACAGCATCCCTGCTGAAATGCCATCTCTCTTCTCCATCATGATTGGCCCAACCAACTGAAAGATGCTTGCTCTGGGATCTTGCTCATTATTTCTTCCAAGAATTGCTAACTGCCTAACTTGTTTTTAAACGGTTTCCGTACATATTAAAAACTGTTGCCACCCAATGGGGGAGTACGGCTCAGAGTAAAGTGATGCATTATATCATTTTCCCCTAGAAGTCACATACTTCTCTCACTATCTTTCTCTTTACCAGATACAGCAGAGGTGTCCAACAGAAATATAATACAAGCCACAAATATAAGCCAAATACATCATTTTAAATTTTCTAGTAGTCACACTTTTAAAATGTGAAAGAAACATGAAATTATGAGAGCACATTTTAATTAACAAAATTTTATCTAAAACATTATGAGTTCAACATGTAACCAAAATGGTGATACAAAGTCTTGTGTAAATTATGGGGGTTGTAGCAGTCTGGCCATATCATTAACAGCTTAGGGTGATCAACTGAAGAAGTAGTCAGTCCTACCTTGAATGTTAAAAAGCTGGGGTTCTCAAGGAAGGGGTGGCAGAATGAGAGAACCAAGGGTGGGAGTCAGGATCACCTCAGAGAACTTTTGAAATGAGCATGTAGAGAGAAAAAGCATGTGTGATTTGGAAAAAAAAAAAAAAAAATCCAAAACAATTTATAAGTCACCCTCATTTCTTTTCCAATTTGAGAACCAGGATGGAAAAGATAATTCTTCCAATGGGAATGGAAAATTAATAAAAATTCTTCCACGTCCAACATTCAAAGACTACATAATATAGAAGCCTGGCATCCCCCCAGCTGTCTCCTAAATCATCCCACATTTTGCAACACTTATTTTTCCAAATAGAGGTAAAAGATTACATCCTTAATGTCCATTTTATCTAAATACATCCCTTTTGGCCCAGTGTGTAGAACATATCTCGATTAATGATTGGGGGCATCTAACTATGAGACAAACCAGTATTACCTTTCCTTTTTCCAACCCCTCTCTCTCTGTTGGCTTTTCTCTAGTATAGGATTTTTCACAGGACAACAGCTTTTGACTTGGACTTTTAACTTCCTTGGATTGAAGTAGAGAGAGGGCCTATTAGAACAAAATTTATGCAGAAACTCAAAATTAAATATCAAAGTGTAGGCATGAATTTGTGGGACAATTCTGATTTGTATTTGCTTTCCCACATCACTTTGTATCCCATGATAGAGGCTGTCATGAGTAGGGAAGTATTCCAGTTAGTTGACCAATGGCCTGTGAATTCATATACTGGTATCATCTTAATGCTACTCTGTGACTTAATCTCTCTAAGATTTACATTGTATAAACAGTAATCTAGACATTTCAGGGTTGGTTGCTATCTAAAGATGTAAAAAACAAAAGTACATAAATGAACGGTTTCAAAACGCTTTTGAAAAAATAATGTAAACATCACCAAAAGGTTTTGTTTTTAATTGTCAGATGCTTTCTTTCTCATTTTCAGATGACAAACACAATGGCACATACTCAATATTTCTGAGAGTTTTTTAATATGCAAACTTTTTGATTTGAAGATTAAGAGTTTCATGGCACACAATAGCCTCTGTGGCTTTAAAATGTCTTAATTATTTTAAATACAAATGTAAAATTCAGACACCTAGTGTTACTTAAATGCACCCAGGTTTTTGTGGTTTAATAATAACATCTGTTTTGGTTTTTCAACCACAAAAGTGCGTTTAATCTGTTCTTCCTTTAGTTGAACTTTTCACATCTGCTTCGGCTCGGTTCCCATAAGCTAAAGACCAGATCTTTTCAAAAAGTAGGAAGTCTACCTGTACGACTGTTGTTCTAGCTCAAAAGATCTGTTTTTAATACCAGCTGAAGATTTCAAAAGAATAACAAAAATAAACTCCTTACCCATAATGCACTTCTTATGCTTTTTGGCTTACATATCATAGTGCGGTCATTTTATGAATGTAATACTGCCTGGAAATTTTAAATTAAAACAGTGAATTGTCAGATCACACACACCCAGGTAGTCCCTGATCTCTTAAGTTTTTTAATCATGGAAAAAGAATGTATTCTATTACATTAATTTTTCATGAAAAAAGTTATACCAAGGATGCACAGTGGCTTAAAAACCTCAGTGGTGTTTTTTTGGACACATGCTTAGTGCTTATCTGAATCCCATGGGTCCTGAAAAGTAGGCCGGAAAATGTTGCAAGGACAACATTACTTCACAGATTTTCCACAATTGTTTGTTGCCTCTGAGTTTTCAGCTGTTATAACCAATCCTAAGAGATCTATCTAAAATCGGAGACTCTGAAACCAAATCCTAGTAAGTGTCTTTGAAAACCAACCAAGGTGCTGAGATGAAACACATTTTTCTTTATGTATGAATTTTGGTAGATAAAGTTATTGAACAAACGAGTGCCTGGGTTAGATGTGTGATGATTGTTTTTCTAAAGTGGAAAGACTGACTCTCTTTATCAGCATTTACAAGAGATTGAACAAAGCTGAATATTCAGTCTTTATTTGGACAAGATTTAATTGATAACAAGTTAGTCTAATTATTTTATTTTGGAAAGTTATTTTGAATATGTGAGATGCACATAATTATATATTTTTCCTGATGTATGATTATGTAATTATACATGGTCCTATTTATAGGACAGAGTAACACAGCATGCTGCAATTAGTAGGTGTTCAACTCATGTTTGGTGAATGAGGCCTAATGAGGCAATATAATGGGGAGAGCCTGGTACACTACCTTTGTCGATGCAAACAAGATGATTCTGTGACTTGAATAATTTCCCAATGTCTTACGTAAATAGGAGTTGTCAGCGGGGGTGATTCAACTTAATTCAACAAATATTTACTGATTGCATGACATGTGCAAGTCACTACAATAAGCAGAGTGACAAATACAAGGATAAGCAGGAGTTTTACAAGGTTAAAGTAAGCAAATTATGAAAAGTGCCTTAAGAAAAATAACAAAACACTATTATGGTGGAAATAGCGTTTGAGACATGCGTTAGAAGAAAAGTCATCAAAATTTAGAGAGTGTTGAATAGGAGAGTTTTTAATGAAAGGTGAGAAAGAAAGTGATCTGGTAAGACAGCAAAAGATTTCAGGTCTAGAGAACATAATTAGGAAAAGTAGAGAATGACAAGCAGTTTCATTTGTCTCATAGACAAGGATAAAGATAGAAGAGTAGCCTGGTGGTACGCTATGGAACACTTTAAATGCTATGCCAAGGAGCGGGCACATTATATAGTAGACAATGAGAGCCTGAATCTTCAAATTAGGTTTTCTTAATGGTATTCAAACATTTACCACAAATTTCAATCATTTTGCCAGCAAAGACAGAACTAAAGAAGTGCATTTCTTTTCCAAACTTGGTCAAAATCATTTGGTATTGCTCTTAAATTTATTTTTCATTTAAAAGAGAATTCGTGGAGGGGGATATCTGTCAAATTTTCTGATCCTTACATTCATTGCTGGGCTTGAAGATAAAGCATAAAAGGTTCTTTTACAGTTCACACAGAAGAAACAGTCTCTGGAAGAGAGACGGGAACCCTTAAAAATATGACTAGAAAAGCCATTTTTGGAACTTCTTCCACCCAAATACTCAAAATTAAGTGCTATCTAGATCTATTCAATTACTGGCAATTCTAAGAAGAAGGCTCCCTATATAAACCATTAGTTAAATGACAGGTAATGAGATTTTTATTTAATGACAAGAAGGAAGGAGACTATGACACAAAATAAGACAAAGACTTTTCTCTGTGTGATTTTGGATCTAAGCACTTATTTATAACTAATGTAAATATAACTAATATTTCAGTTACTTTGTTGAGAGACTCATAAAAGCAAGTCTATAAATATATATATATATATATATTTTTTTTTTTGAGACGGAGTCTCGCTCTGTCGCCCAGACTGGAGTGCAGTGGCCGGATCTCGGCTCACTGCAAGCTCCGCCTCCCGGGTTTACGCCATTCTCCTGCCTCAGCCTCCCGAGTAGCTGGGACTACAGGCGCCCGCCACCTCGCCCGGCTAGTTTTTTGTATTTTTTAGTAGAGACGGGGTTTCACCGTGTTAGCCAGGATGGTCTCGATCTCCTGACCTCGTGATCCGCCCGTCTTGGCCTCCCAAAGTGCTGGGATTACAGGCTTGAGCCACCGCCCCCGGCCAACTCTATAAATATTAATCGAGAAAAGTTCCATGATGAAATTTTTCAATGCCTTAACATAAGAGTGATGGGATGTTGACAAATACGGAGTTTTGTTTTGTTTTGTTTTCATCATGATGCTATACAGACAGATGAGGAAATGTACACAGCTAGGTGTGTCTATCTGTGTGTTATACACACACAGACACACAAAGGAAATACAATTTTAACATTTCTGCCAGTCTGAGATTAAATAAAGTGATATGTGTCACACCCTCAGTAGTTCTTCATTTACCTTTTATGGGGACATGATAGTGTGGATGGAATATGAAACAGAAAGGAGAAAAAGATTTAGTATGCTCCAAATGTCCCAAACCAACTTACTATTATTATCCCTATATCTCCTTCATTCCAACCTGACCTGCTTCCAATATTATCTCCCATCTACTGAAGAATGTAAAGCAATGCTCATGACTTCCTGCCCTATATCCAACCCAACATAATGCCTTACACCTTTACTCATGAAGTATTTTTCAATCTTAATTCTATCACCAGTTTACCACCCTAATCTAAGCCACCACTGTGCCACATGTAGAGGCACGTGATAGTACATTATCTGTTCTAGTTGCCCCCCGCCACCCCTTCTCCAATTCATTTTCCATGTAGCGGGCAGATGGCTATGATCTTGTCACCACCCAGTACCTATCTCTATCCCTTGCTGTTGCTCTTAGGATGTTTCTCACTGTTGAACCTATTACATTTAGCTATGAATGGAATTAAATTTATTTTAATTGCTGTGCTCAGATGGGAAGAAAGACTGATAAACAAATAATGGGATAAATGAGGGAACTGGAAACATGCAGAGATTGGTCATTTTGCTCTTATGCCCCGAAGCAATGAAGTTTCACATTAAATTAACAAAAAAAAAAAAAAAGGCAATCTCTTCTCCAGGGCAACATTATCTTTGCTTTTTTATACAGTTCCCATGATTACTCATTGGTTTGGTATTCTGGAGTTTGTGGACTTTATTCAGAATATGAGAAACCTAAATCTTTAGAAGTCAAAAGCAAGTATTGAAAAATTAATTCATAAAGAAAAGAGTTTTCCACATATTTTCACAGGCTTCCTTAAAAATGTTCCCGATTTTGCACATCACAGTATTTCCAGAAGGGCTTGTGTTATTATGCAAGATTTCAAGTAGGGCTGCTATTGAGGAGGCTACCTGGACTCAATTTTTAACTTTATATTTCAGAATTCCACCATGTGTTTTTCCTTCTCATAAAGGATCAAAACCACATCATGAGAGAACAATCTGTGAGAATCATAGGCTTTTAACAAGGAAGAAATGGATTAAAAAACACTTTATGCCTTATTAAAGAAATCCCTATGTTCCTCAAAAGCACTTTTTAGCATCTTATTAGTGGTATTTGATCTGACTGGCATATTGACCAGTAATATGAGCAGAAGATGGATCTATTCCACATAGATCACAAAGGGAATATAAATTTGTGGCTGTAAATTCAAGAGGGACAACTTCCAAATAATTTCTTTAGAATAACTGCCTCTTACTCTAAAACAGCCTTCTAAGTTGTTCTAGATACATCCTCAGATTCTTTAATAAATCATTGGCCAATAGGTGAACCTTATTGTTTTTATTTGGGTTTGGAAATAAACCAAAATAGAATTGAGCTGAAAGTGAAAGTGATTTTAAATGCCCACCCTCTACTCATATCAATAGAAAAATCTATATTGGTAGCCAAAACATTATTGAATAATATTTTGTTGTTGTTTAGCTTGTGTTTTTTTCTTTTTCTTTTCTTTTCTTTTTTTTTTATCTCACCACTCATACATTAACTTTAATTGGTTTCAGTATCATATTCTCATTGAGTAACTACTTCTCAAGTTGGAATGAGATAGTTATTTCATCATTTTCTAGATTTTCTTAAATAGCCAAATAGTTCTAACTTTAACACAATGATAAATGTTTCACTATTTCACAATTATGTGAAACAACAAGCTATACACCAACTAAGCATCTACAGTGCATATTCAAATATTTCGTTTGTAACTATACTAATAAAGTCTTATTATCTAGATCACTACCAATATTAATTACTGACTTGCATTTTGTGGTTTTGTTTTTATTGTTTAAAGAATAAGGGAAAAAGGCCAGGCATGGTGGCTCATGCCTGTAATCCCAGCACTTTGGAAAGTTTAGGCGGGCAGATCACAACGTCAGGAGATTGAGACCATCCTGGCTAACATGGTGAAACCCCGTCTCTACTAAAAATATAAAAAATTAGCCAGGCGTGGCGGTGGGCCCCTGTAGTCCCAGCTACTCGGGAGGCTGAGGCAGGAGGATGGCAAGAACCTGGGAAGCGGAGGTTGCGGTGAGCTGAGATCACGCCACTGCACTTCAGGCTGGGTGACAGAGGGAGACTCTGTCTAAAAAAAAGAAAGGAAAGAATTAGTTGCAGGTATGTAAGAGAAAATATACATGTCTACATGCATTTTGAAAATCATTTTTCCTAAAGCTTATTCCATCCAAGAAGATTCACAATTTAAACCATGGATATTGTATGAATACTTTGAAGGATGCAACTTAATTTTCTGAAAATGTAGCCACACAAACACAAAGGTAACTTTTTTATGGCATTTAGGGATTTATCACCTAAACATAAAAGTTCATACATTTGCAGCGTATTGATCTTTATTTTGCAAATGTTTCAGCAGCATTTACTATCATTGAAATAGTGGCAACATGTTCTACTTAAGATCAAACAATCTCCTGAAATCTGGCAAGATTTAACAGAAATTTAAAACAATACTTTCCAGGGAAAACTCTAACCATCTGCAACTGTTATTATTAACACTATTCTTTTCTCTTTTTTCTTCCTATATTATTTACACTTCCTGTTGCTCTCAAAGCTTTCAACCTATCATTAGCAATTAATTATAAACAAATGGTTGAAGAGCATGTTCGTATGTATGGTTTTTTCCCTGAGCCAAACAAATACAGTATCTTGTTTTAATCACATGAATTTCCTGTCCACACACAGGTCTACCTGAGCTTTGCTAAGAAAAATCTGTGGCAGAAGACAGAAATGATTGCTTTCAGAAAGAGGGGAATATCACCTAGATAATGCCCTTGGTGTCCTTGTATTAGTTAGACAGATCTTTCTAAAAAAGTAAAAAGAATGAAATACATTAATCAGGAAGGGCTATTTTACATTAATAGTTTGTTAGTGTTTTTTAAACTAGGAAACTCAAACTTCAGTACGTTTCCACATAAAGAAAAATTGAAACATCAGAAAATAACCTGTTGTTTTGTGTTACCTTTTCCTAAGAGCATAAGCCCTGCTACACTAAAGGAAGCTGTCTTATATCCATCCAATTATGACCTCTTTGTTTAGTCCTTGTCATAACCATCAGAATAGATCATTCAATGCCACCTACTTGTATCTCTGCCAGAGCAAGTACACAGTTATTTGCTCAGTTTTGCAGTAGGGATGCCTCTTTGATGTTGTTCAGTCACCATTTCCTTTCCATTCACTTTTATCTCTGTCCTGGCACTCATTCCTGCAGCATCCTCCTCTCCAGATGGTCTTCATCTCCCCTTTAGAAGTACCCAAAATACTCCAGCTTCCTCCTCTTGATCTTTTCCCATCAACAGCCATGTTATCCCTCAGGATTTTGTTTTGTTTTGTTTTGTTTTGTTTTTGAGATGGAGTCTCGCTCTGTCACCCAGCCTGGAGTGCAGTGATGTGATCTTGGCTCCTTGCAACCTCTGCCTCCCGGGTTCAAACGATTCTCCTGCCTCAGCCTCCTGAATAGCTGGGATTACAGGCACCTGCCACCATGCCCGGTAAATTTTTGTATTTTTAGTAGAGACGGGTTTCACCATGTTGGTCAGGCTGGTCTCGCACTCCTGACCTGGTGATCTGCCCACCTCAGCCTCCCAAAGTGCTGGGATTACAGGCGTGAGCCACTGCACCCAGCCATCCCTCAGGATTTTAATACCACTCTATTTCTATTTTATTTTCTTCACAGATTGTTTTTATAGGAAGAATGGGCCACAAGGTAAGATCACAAAATCCTCAGCAAACACTGTTGCATTAATAATCATACTTCTCAACTATTTGCTGGAATGCTCCTGTGGTACATGGATTACCCAACATGTATTGAATAGCTACTGTTATTCAAATACACAGGAAACAGAGAGAAATACAGGAACAGTATTTGACACTCAGCATTCAGACAGAAATAAAAGATGTTTAAAAACAGAAGACAAATGAGTTCTGAACAAGGTAGGGTAGAACAGGCACTGGAAATGCAAAGAAAAAACAACCATTTGTGCTTATGGGAGCATTATTAAAAGATTCATGTAGTTGGGGCTTGCAAGATGAATAGGAGTTAATTGGGCTGATCATGGATGAAGAACACGAAAGGTAAAGGAAACAGTGTAGGGTTAGAGATCTAAAACAGGATGCCCACTAACTAGAGAATTATAAATATTGTGTAGGCTTGTAGTGATGCTTCTGTGGGCAGGTGGGGGAAGTTCAATAGATAAATTTAGGAAAATAAGTAGGGAGAGAAAAAGATATTTCATAACCGTTTTTTTTTTTAACTTATCTGGAAGGAAACAGGAAACATTGAAAGGTTTTAGGTAAGTAGAGAAAATACATGATCAGATCTGTAGTTTTTAATAATTTCTTCCACTGCATTGTGATAAATATATAAAAGGAGAAAAACTGTATAGAGAAACCTGATTAAACACCCATATAATAGTTCCAGTGAGGAGTGATCAGTCTACACTAAAGCAATATCAATAAGTTAAGAGAGAGAAACGGGTAAATTCTAAGGTTTGAAATAGATTAGCAGCTAGTGACTTGGTTAGGCATGTAATATGGAGACAAAAGTTTGAGAAGCTTGTAGATATCTAACTTCTAAAGTTGGGGAAGAGATACTATGGGTTCTGTTTTAAACATGTTAAGACTGAAGTGCCAGTGTGGGCTCTAAGTAGAGTTGACCAGAAGACAGATATGACTTAGGAGAAATGATTTGATTACAGGTAATGATTTGGGCCATATATGTTATCTGATAGTTATGGAACTCAATTGCATGAATGAGAAGCCTGGGAGAAAGCATGTAAGACAAGCCTCAACTCCTTAAAACACCGAAGTCTTATGTTTAGTGGAAGATGAGGAGCCAACAAAGAATATTGAGAATGAAATGACTGAGGACAAATTTCAAGAAGGTCGGAGGGTATAACTGACAAGGTCAAATGCCATTAAGAAATATTTTTGGAAAATGAATAGTGATTGATTTTCCAATCAATTTAATCTACTATTGATTAATACTTAGAAAAATATGAAAGGTAAGTAAAGCAGCACTATAAAATATTACTCTTGGATTTGAAAGGAAATAGTGAAAGAAGATGATGATTATTGTGTGTCAATTATTTTTAAAGACTGAAGAAACTAACATATTGTTAATGGAAGTAATCAGTAGAATTTAGTGAAGGACAATGGCATATAAAGTGATCAGCAGACAACATGAGTGTTATGACAGAAAAACACAGAACTATGGGAACATTGTTAAAACCGCTTTCATTCATCCTTCCATGAATACAAAAGTCAGTAACGTTTTAACTCAAATTTACTGAATAATAACTTCCGGGTTGTGGTCTATTTGCACAGAAATAAAACATGAGAAACAAAATTTCATTACATATTATCTCAAACAAAGTGATTATGGAAGTGTTAGAACATACAAGAAATACTGCAATTGACATCATTCTATTAGATGAAGAAATTAAATGCCTGAAGAGGTTGCCTGGAATACCAAAGCCAATCAGAACACTGGGGGCAGAGTTAGAGCACATTTGCACTACAATTGGTTTGTCATCATACTCTTCCAACATCTAAGTTTTAAGTGTCAAATTCAGCTGTGAGAAAGGAACCTATTATGATTTGCATTTTTCTCAGGAACCCTGATAACAGACACAGTTTTCACTAATATGTATCTGATATGGTTTACCTCTGTGTCCTCACCCAAATCTCATCTCTAATTGTAATCTCCATAATCCCCACATGCTGAGGGAAGAACCTAGTGGGAGGTGATTGGATCATGGTTGGAGGCGGGGGTGCCCTCATGCTGTTCTCCTGATGATAGCGAGTTCTCACAAGATCTGATGGTTTTGTGTTTGACATTTCCTTCTTTGCGCTCTCTCTCTCACCTGCCACCCTGTAAGACATGCCTGCTTCCCTTTCCACCATGATTGTAAGTTTCCTGAGACCTCCTCAGCCATGCAGATCTGTGAGTCAATTAAACCTCTTTTCTTTATAAATTACCCAGTCTCAGGTATTTCATTAGAACAGTGTGAAAACAGATGAATACAGTATCATTTTATCCGAAACAGACAACTTTTCAGAAGGCCAAGTTATAACTAAAGTTGTATTATTTAATGAGTATTAAATATGTATTGCCTGACGTAAGAAGAATTTGTAACAATTGTATTTCCCTCCAGAAATATAGAAATATATTTGGAATGACATTCTCTCACTAATAATAGTGCTAGGATGTCACAGGTTTGGTCTGGCTGTTGTTCTTATTATTGTTCTTGCTGTTTTTGCCATTATTGTTTTTCCAGTGATGGGAGCAGGAGTTGAAAAAAAAAAAAATCTTAAATTTAACTTTCCTTCTTAACTAAACAAAAACAAAGCTTTAGTTTTCAGCCTCAATTCACTTCAAATCTTTTACCCTAGTCCCACTGGCACTGTCACTTCAAAATCACAGCATAATGCAGTATGCTGTTTTCCAATGTCAGTAAAACAAAAGCTTTATTGAATAAATATGTGTGAAAATGCTGCAAACAAAAACATCTCCACAGGCAGCACCTGACTGGCTCACAGCAATGCTCTCCATTGTCATATCAGTGCTCAGCAAGTAACTTCCTAGCGTATCAGGCCTTTTAAAGTTTTTGTCCTTTTTAAAATAAGGAAATAATGAAAATTAGGGTAAAATGTTTTCCTAGTCAAACCTGGGAGTAAACTGTACTCAATTATAAGAAGATGGTAAAAGAGATTACAAAGAAATAGATTTGCATGATACATCTGCTTTTACTCTGCACACTATTTTTAATATAATTTTGAAGGTGATTTCACCATTTATAAAAGCTCCAGATGCCAGTGCAATAGTTTTACTTTTAACTAAAGAACAAACACAGTTGCATCTGTTTAACTGCATTTTTATGAACACTCACTCTCTACCTACTAGAGAATTACAGACTTATCTCCTTTGTTCCTCACCCTTGCATCTCAGCACTTTGCCATATCCTATAGCTAAAAAATACTACAGTAATACAAAACTCAGCACCGCTGTGGTAGCAAAGTCAGAGTTAACACAATTGTGCTAAGGTCTCTATAATTCCTGATTTTCTCTATTTTTTTTTTTTTTTATCTCTGCTTATAAGGCAGCTACCCTCATAAGTGTTTAGGACATTAAAATTTGAAATCTCACTAATTATAATTAGTTTTGCTTTCTTCAACCTAAGCAGCTGTGCCAGCAGCCAATCCACTGGTTTGCACATTTAGCCAGAGCTGCCTCGAAATGCCTCCTGCTGATGTTGCCAGCGAAACTGTCCATGGAGTTCCACATGAGCCCAGTTTGGATTTTTGTCTTCCAGGGTCTGTGTCTCATCACTTTGCTACAACCTCATATTTTAAATTACTTGTAAAGTAGCCTCAAAATCATCTGAGACAGAAACAATCTAATAGAAATGAATACACTTTCCTCCAGCAAGTTATCTCACAAGAATTCTAAATTACAAAAGTTAACTTTGTAAACGTTACACTAAGAGTGCTTCATGCATGGTTATTTCCAACTCATTAAATGTCTTTAGAAAAATATACAAATGCCTTCAAAGCAATGGCTTAAAAGGATCCATTCAGGCTTTTGAGGTAAGAGCAAAAGGGTGGGCTACTATAAAACGTGAGAAAAGCTAAGTGCTATTAACTGTGATCAGGTGTTTAATCTACAACAGATAACACATTCCCAGATATAGACTTGGCTACAAATTTTATTTAGAATTCATGGAATGCATACTTGTGTTTATTCATTTATTCAGTCAGTCATTTATTATTTCGATAAGGATTTATTGAGAATCTATAATGTGCTAGTCACTAAACAGAGAGCTGGAAATACAATAGGCAAAGCCCCTGCCTTCCTGGAGTTTATATTCTAGTGGGGGATGGTGGGTACACATAATTAAAAGTGCACATATAAAACAAAGATAGGTAGCATTAAGTATGATGAAAAAAATAAAGTGGAGTTGTGGGACTAAGAGATACAGAGAATACTATTTTAAATAGATGATCAAGGAAGACCTCTGAGAAGTGGCCTTTAGTAGAAACCCGGATAAAGAGCATGTGTGAGTCATGCAATTATTACGATTGACAACCTTATAGGGAAAGAAACAGAAATACATAGTTCCTGAGCAGGATATGGGCGTCGAGTGTTTGTGAGAAACAAAGATGTGGGAATAGAAAGGTGTGAAAGGAAATAAGTTTGAAGCAAGGAAAAGGGTCTTGAAAGCCATACGAAGAACATCAAATGTTATGCTATGTTTTATGTTAAGCCCCTGGGAGATTGTGAGCATGGAAAGGACATGATCGAATCTCTCTCTCTCTCTCTCTCTCTCCCTCTCTCTCTCACACACACACACACACACACACACAGGCTCCCCAAACATGCCTGTATTCCTCTTTCCAAAACACAAAGATGTTTGGTAGCCCATTCTCTCTTTGAGCATTTGTTACTGCCAATTTCTACCCTCCAGTCCTTGGAGTGTCATTTCTCCCAACAAACAGAGTGCTACAATAGAGAGGGTCAAAGGAAAGAACGTTACTACAGCTCGCATTTTCTAGCAGCTTCTCACATGCCCTATATGGACCTCCCCACCCCCCACCAAGGAAATCCTGTTGGTTATGTAAGGCCACTATGGTGATCCTTATTTTATAGATAAGGAAATAAATGTTAAATTTCTTTAAACAATGGCTCATTAGTAAAATGTGAAAGAGTGAAGCCTAGAACTCAGATCTGCTGCCAAGTCCAAGGTGTATTCCCATATACAACACTATTTCTCAAAATAAAAGTAAATTACGTTATTGTTCCATCTCTTTCCATAGCTCACTCAGAAAGAGCTGAAATAAAATTGGGCAAAAGATTGAAGAAAATAGAAAGTCCTGCACAGAGGAAGTGAACTCAATACCAAATGAGAGTGGAAAGAGGAGGGGAGGTGTATTGTATTGCTCTTCTAAAACCAGAAACTATAACTTCTTAAAATATGTCTTATAGCACCTTGCAAAACCCTCAGCGAATAACACATCATGAATACAACCAGTTGATTGGTTGAGAAAAAGAGAAATAGAAGAATTAGAAAATTGTATATCAAGGAAAAAATTTTATTCGTTATCTGCATAACTTCCTTCAAGACTTCACAGAGCTAAAAGTAACATGTATGATTAAATATTTTTATATGCTTCAACTTTAAATAGTTGTCATTTTTTTCTATGGACATCTCATGTGACACTATTTGGGAATAAAAAACTTTCTAGTTTTTATAAGATCTACATTCAGAATCATTCTTTTAAGACTAGGTAATTGTTGCATCAGTACAAAACGTATTCCGCACCAGTTACGTGCTTGATTACACTGTTGGATTATTGGACTACAAATATAAATTAGATACTAGCCATCTACTATTGGAAATGTTCAGTCATACTAATATTTATAGTTATGTTCAGTACTAGTCATAGAAATGTCATAGTAATGTGCAGTAATTTTGGTAGAACAGATTATTTCATATATTAATATGAGATGGGAATAGGGGAAATAACATTACTTTGAACACAAATCAATAACTTTGCTCACCTTCTTTTTTCCCTACTCTTCCCAATTCCCCATCCCTAAAACTTTCAACTAAAGTGGACACTTTTCCTATTCTCTTCCTGCAATTCCTCCCCGCACCTTATCACCCACCCAACTCCTCCCACTGACCCCCACCCCAAAAGAAAAGAGGCAAACTGGAGGGAGGAATTGTCTGAAGCAGGTGGATTTCTGCTTGAACAGGTTCATCATTCTCCATTTTGCATGAAGATAGATAAAAATGCCTCAAGACAGACTCTGGTCAGAGGAGAGGAGGTTCCAAGATTTAATTGTCCTGAAATTTTCTCTTAGAAGAGTCAAGCATGGAAGGAAGTTATCGAATCCTCACTCAGTCAGGATCAAAATCCACAGCAAAGAAGTCAGCCATACAGTGGTCTGAAAGTCATTCAAGATTAAGGAAGCAGCTATACAAGTAGAGGCCAGAAAAACCAGACCAGTGATATGCCAAGGAAGTCTCTATTATGCTATTTTATTTAATTCTGAAAGCAGAAACATCAGCAAGTGGCAGACTAGGAAGCTCTGGGCCTTCATTCTCCCATAGAAACACTAAATAAATAACTAGAACCTGACTGAGATAACTCTATAGGAGCTCTGAAAATCAATGAAAGATCTACAACAATCAAGCAAACAACCAACACAAAACCACATTTGAAATGGTGGGAAATTTCATGCATTTTTAGTTATCCAGGCCCCACTCAGTTAGGGGAAGCAGGAGTCTGGTCAGTCTCCAGGTCCCTTTCATGAACTAAGGAGAACAGGGTGGGTCAAATTTTCAATTTTCTTATCTGTCTGTGGACTACCTGAGGGTCTAGTCTATGTGTCGCACAACCCAGAGCTCAGATAGACAAAAGTGGCTCAGATTTCAAACTAGAAAAAACTGTGGAAAGTAGTGGGCATGACTTGTGAAAACTACAAGGGCACTACAGACCCAAAGATGCCTGGGTGCAAGAGATTTAAGCACAAGAGAATACAATAGAACAGTTAAAGCTCTAAGAAGAAGCAGAGATGAGACTCCTTGTGAAATTAAGACATTTGAAAGCATCCATGTATACTGGGAAATTGGGAAGAAAGCACTCAGACAAGCCCAAAGAAAATGCAACTCAAGAAAATGCCTAAGAAGATTTTCAGTCTTCACCCTGAGCTTATTAGTGAGGTCTTTCCTTCAACATGGAGCCAGTCTGCAAACATTGGGAGAAGTGGATGTTTTTCAAATGCTCAAATTTCTCCAAAAGATCACAAGTCATACAAAGACACAGTAAATATTGTCCACTTGAAGGATCAAGCTAAACCTTCAGAAACTGCCCCTGAAGAAACACAGGCTTCAGATTTACTAGACAAAAACCTTTTTAAAATGTCTTAAATATGTTGAAACATGCAAAGGAAAACACCAGAAAAGAACTAAAGGGAACCAGGGAAATGATATTTGAACAAAATGAGAATAAAAACAATGAGACAGATATTACATATTTTTAAAAAACACCAAACAGAAATTCTGGATCTGAAAAATAGAATAAATGAATTCAAAAATTCATGATAGGGGTTCAACAGCAGACTCAAATAGGCAGAAGAAGGATCACTGCATGCAAAGACATATCATTTTAGATAATCAAGCCTGAGAGTGAAAAGAAAAAAAAAAAAGATGAAGAAAAGTAAACAGAGACAAAGGACTTATGGGACATCCTCAAGCTAACCAATATACAAGTTGTGGAATTCCAGAAGGAGAAGAAAGGGAAAAAAAGTTTGTTCAAAGAAATAAGGGACAAAAACTTCCCAAATTTGAAGAAAAATATTGATATACAAATACAAGAACTTCAATGAACTCCAAGTAGGATAATTTAAGGAGACTACACAAAAATGTATTCTATTTCAAAAGACAATGACAAAGAGAGAACCTTGAAAGCAGCAAGACGAAAACAACTCATCACATAAAAGTGATCCTCAATAAGATTGTTAGCAGATTTCTCAGCAGAAACCTCACATACCAGAAGGCAATGAGATGACACATTTAAAGTGTTGAGAAAAGAAATGTGAACCAAGAATTCTGTATCTGGCAAAACTGTCTTTCAAAAGTGAGGGAGAAATTAATATATTTCCAGATGCACAAAAGCTGAGAGAGTTCATTATCACTAGACCAATCCTACAATAAATACTAAAGGGAGTCCTTCAAGTTGAAATGAAAGCATACTAGAGAGTAATTCAAAGTCATTCAAAAATATAAAGTTATCTAGTAGTTACGTGTACAAATAAACCCTCTTGAGATCAAGATCAATGCCAATTTGTAAGTGTGTAATGAAACCACTTGCTGAATGAATATTATCACTACCCAGAGGTTATATACAGTGTATAATTTAAAATTACAAATCATAGAAAAGTGTTCTTACTTAAAGCTATTCTTCTAAACTCTCATAAACTCCTCAGGAGGCAGAAAATGAGAGTTGGCAAAGCAAAGCTGCTAATGCAAAATAATTCTTATTCTAACACAAAAAATTTCTTAGTAAATGAAACTTGGGCATGCTAGTATAGACATTGATAAAGAAACCCTACATTGTATTCTCCATTTATATGTGATGAAAACACTGAAAATAAAGATGAACTATAAATGCTTTCTTTGAAACAAAAATGCACATAGCCAACAATGAAAGAATTGGATGAAGTTCCAGGAAAAAAAAGTGTTCATAGTGTTCTCTTAAAGTTATCAAACAAAAAATGATATTATTTAGAAATGAAATAATCAGAGGAATATATTGGCTTTGGTTTATTTCAACTTCTTCCATATTTTTCCAACTGGTATAGATTCAGAAGAAATTTTTTCAGCCACTGAAAAAAGTTTTACAAAAACACACTTGCAACTCAAGGAACGACACATCTTATCCTGTAAGAGTGATTATTTTTAAAAGATCACATAACTATTCATAGTGTCATTAAATTTTCTTTATTTGTATATTTTATGTTATTTATAATAATAATTTGTTGTATCAATCTAATCTGCTATATTAGAGTAAGAATGTATATAATGCTCGTGGTTTTATGAATAAGTTCTACTTAATGCTTTATAATATGTTTATAAATGTAGTTGAAATGTATTACATGCTTTTTATGTTGAGGTTTATTTTTAAAATAAAATATGTAATACACATTTGAATAGGGACCTTATGATGTAAAATATGTAATAAATATGTAACACATATTTAGGGAAGGATTTTTAGAGAAGATGTTTTGCATGGCTTTTGAAAAATTAGTCACTACACAGCAAGTCAAGAAGAACAAGAGTTATTCCATGCAAAAGGAACAGAATGAGCAAAGGCATAAAGTGATACAAAAACAAGATGTCCACAGCTATACTACAAGCTATTTTGTGTTATAAAAGTGGAATGTATGAGGCAAAGAATAGAGAGAAATCAAGAAGATAAGGCAGCTAGAGGAAAGGATGTGAAAAGCTTTGTATGGGAGGGCTGCAGCTTTATCCTGGGAGGGGCTGCTCCTGCATCATTTCATTCATGGCAGTAGCAGAATCAAGCACACATTTTATATAAATCACTTGGCAGCTAAGTGCAGATGAATTTAAGGAAACAAATTAAAAGGAAAGGAAATGAGTTAAAATATTATTCCCATATCTGAGGCAATAGTATTATATTTTGTTGCCTCAGAGGGTGCATAGGATATATTTCTCCCAAGGAGAATAGAAGCAATTCACTTGGAGAGAAAAGGAATTGAAATTCTCTTTCTAGTTAGTTTAATATCATCTTTCAAAAATTCTCAACTTTTGCCATGCCTTTTATAATACACATAATCAGTTAATACAGCAGGCCAGGCACGGCAGCTCACACCTGTAATCCCAGCACTTTGCGAGGCCAAGGCAGGTGGATCGTCTGAGCTCAGGAGTTCGAGACCACCCTGGGCGACATGGCAAACCCCATCTCTACCAAAATACAAAAAAATTATCTGACTGTGGTGGAGCACGCCAGTGGTCCCGGATACTCTGGAGGTGGGAGGATCATTTGAGCTTGGGAAGCAAAGGTTACAGTGAGCAGAGATCACACCACTGCACTCCAGCCTGGGTGACAGAGTGAGACCTCATCTCAAATAAATAAATAAATAAATAAATAGCAAATTAATACAGCAGTTCATTTATAAATGTTTATCAATGGAGATACTGACAAACAAAATCTAAAAAAAAAAAAAAAATCCTACTGTTCTGGGTAAGAGTGACACAAGTATGTTCCAGGGCAATGATTTTGCTGATGGAGAAATACAGACAGAATTTTAAAATACCTAGGAGTTTATATCATCAATGTTTGATGGTTGTTTGGACAGAATGGTTAGAGTTATTAAGCATATGCATATGAACATTTCTTATTAGAAAGCAAAGCTACAAGTTAATCTAGGGTTATGAGGTGAGGCAGAGGAAAGCAGCTCTGTGAGAGTGGAATTCAATTAGCGGAAGGCAGAGAGATTGTAGTAGCAAATTAAAAGCAGCTGGTAAAAGATCATGAAATGCTTTCTGCTATAAATCAAAAGTACTTAAAAATGTATTGAAACAGGAAAAATGGTCTTGAACTATACCATAAAGTAGTTAGGTTAGCTAACAGAAAGAACTTTGTTAGTAGTTGCGGTTAAAAGCTATGTGTTAACAGAGAAGGTCATCATTTCTGTTTGCTGTGGTTTAAAGGTTCATCCTGTGTCCATGCAGGGAACATACCGGAACATCTTCTCTTAGTTTAGTGTTTTTCTCAGCTGTCAAAATGTTTACATGGTGGGTTTAATACCCCCTAAATCAGAATCTTCCTTACTAGGCTTATCACTCATGGACATCTTAATTAATTCTTTGATAATTCAGGCTTATATACCAAAAAAAGTAAAAGATTATAGATACTTAGGAAGAACATATTTTCACTATTGCAGAATAGAGGACTGGATGTTTGGCAGAAATCACACATACCTTTTGATCCAGTTATCAAAAGCCCCAGTTTCTGTAGGAGTCTGGATATGTTTCCTAGCAATATTAAATGCTTTGGTATCACCAGGGTAGAAACGACAGGCTCACTCTGTTGTGACTAGTAGAGGTAGCTGCCTCTGCTATGATTCAGGGCTAACAAAAGTAGTTGCACACCCCAAATACATATCCCAAGGGTTTCCTCTTACATGAGCGAAACTTCTCGCTACCCAGGATATTTTGGTTAGAAAACAAAAGCAAGGTCCTCGTCTTCAGGAGGTCATTGTTAAACTGTATGTTACCCTGTAAGTCAACAAAGACCTTGGGAACTGCCTTCAGTCTTATCCTTTAACATAGCAGCATGGATAACATAGTCCCATCAGCCAGTTGTAGCCTTGGAAGGCAGAGAGGCACAGCCTTGAGAAGATAAGATATGGGATAGGTAAGCCAAGGAAAAGCTTTGCCTCCTGATTCGTAACCATCACAAGAACAGACCTTGGGAAAGTCACTGTGAACTCTTCACTCAGGTTAACCCAAGCCTATAAAGATTATTAAGACAAACAAGACTTTGTAAAGATATATGTTGATATTATAGAAACTCGACTGAGAACACAGCTTTGTTATACCTTGTTTGTATTTTGAAATCATCCAAGACCATGCTAATTCATTTTAATATTATTTTAGTAGGATAACAACATATATTAAGTACCTAGAGGGCAATGTCTAGTACAGGGGTTAATTTAATTTTCCTAAAAGTTGTAATTCTGAAAAGTTATTTAAATAAATCTGTATTTGCTAAATTTGAATCGTTCACTATACTTACGGGAGAACTTGCAATGTACAGAAATAGCACTGATTTTCTATGATGTGTATTAACTCTTGACACCATGTATAGGTGGTTAATTATGCATAAAAACACTAAATTCACAACCCTTTCTCACTATATCTACACAAAAGTCATTCTGCAGATGAGAAAATTAAGGCTTAAGAAGGTTAAAAGTAACATGGCCAAGGTATCACTTGAGATGTAGCACACCTGGTATTTAAATATGTCTGAGTGTTCAAAGATCATTCTTGGATCCATTATGGAATTATTAATTTTGTACATATTACCTGACATGTATTGAAGGCATTTATTATTTATTTTATTTTACATTATTTTGAGACGGAGTCTCACTCTGTTGCCCGGGCTGGAGTGCAGTGGCATGATATTGACTCACTGCAACCTCTGCCTCTCAAGTTCAAGTGATTCTCCTGCCTCAGCCTCCCTAATGACTGGAATTACAGGTGCCCACCACTGCACCTAGCTAATTTTTGTATTTTTAGTAGAGATGGGGTTTCACCATATTGGCCAGAGTGGTCTCGAACTCCTGACTTCAGGTGATCCACCTGTCTTGGCCTCCCGAAGTGCTGGGATTACAGGCGTAAGCCACCACGCCTGCCTGGAGACATTTAATGTCAGAGATTAAAGTACAAAAATTGATACAAATTGGAGATGGCTACTACCTTCAGAGAGATAACAGGTTAATCAGAGAATTAGTATATACAAACATGTAGAAATATTAAATAAGCATATGCAAATATACAAATTATAAGTCTGAATTGAGCATAAAAAAGGGTACATGATTATATTAAGAAATGTGACAAGTCCATCTTCCTTCCTCTGTAAATGTATAGGTTCTTCCACCAAAGACACTACAGGCATATTCTGTTCATACAAGGGCACGGATTCCTGGACATAAGGGCATGGAGTAGAATAGCACCATATTGGGCATCTTTTCTGAATGGAGCTGTATTTCCAATATGTTAACCTAATACCAACTGTGTCAGCACAGACATTTTTGAGAAGCAGATGCCAAACCAGGGTTTGACATGTGAGATCTGGGGACTTAACCTTTTCTATGGGCAAAAGGGAAGGGAACAGGAGCAGGCAGAAACAGCTTTCAGATCACAAGTTTATACCTGTAAGAAGTTACAGAAAAAGAAGATTTGGGAAGGAAGGACTTCAGACCATGGCACAGTTCTGAGAAATACTCAGTCAGACTAAAGGGAGGAGTCATGAATCTTACAGAAGCAGGCTGACACCAGTTTCCTCACCATCTTAGGTATTCAGGGAGCAGTCAGGGGAAGTGTGGCCTGGAAGTTCACAGAGGAACCAGCTGGGCTGCTAGACATCTGCTCCATGAAGTAGGTTCTCCTGAAAGAGATCAGAACTGTGCATCTCCATGGCTGTCACATCTAAAATCAACATGGCCAGGCATGGTGGTGCACACCTGTAGTCTCAGGTACTAGGGAGGATGAGGGGAGAAGACAGATTCAGCCCAGGAGTACAAGGCTACCATGAGCCATGATCTTGCCTCTGCACTCCAGCCTAGGCAACAGAGAGAGACATCATCTCTTAAATAAATAAATAAATAATAAAATAAAATCAACATGCAACAAGGGTGTGTGGAATGATATCTTTACAATGTCTTAGCATACTTTATAGTTCCCCTAATGGGAAGTGAGTAGGCCTACACCATGATCCTCCCATCCATCTGAGGCTAGATCTCTTGATCTGCTTTAATGTCTGATGTATGTTTTAACCATAAAAAGGATCTTGTGTTCGTTTGTTCTTTCGAAACAAATAAAACTCTTTGTTGGAAATCAAAAGATGTTGGGTGGCAAAATTGGATGTCAGTGGCATAATAAGAGGCCATGAAGAAATAAACAAAGGAAAGCAAATGCTATGGGAGGCTAGTGCTCATTGGCCAAGAGAGTAATTGAGTATTTTATTGGCTGACTCATACGTTAAGAAATTACCTTGTTCAGTACTAACCGAGGTTTGCCTGGTGTCTTATCAACACGTTATCATATGCAACAGCAAACCTTCATTGATCGCCTATCGATTACACAGCTTTTTTCCTAGACCTGTGAATTAGAAAAAGTCACCACCCTAAATACTATTAAAAATAACCACTCATACTTGTAAAGAGATTTGAAATTTATGGTGCATATTTATATATGTTATTTTCAATATGTGAAACTGGTAAAACTGGATATATGCATAAGATACTTGTATTCTAGCTAAATTTTGATGAATACTCTATGCCAGACAATGTGCTCAGTGTGTTACAAGGATTATATCTAACCAACACAGCAGCCCCATGAAGTATCATTATTTCCCCATTTTACAGTTGAGGAAACTGATAATTAATCAAATTAAGCGACTCACCCAATCTCAAATAGCTAGCAAGGGAAGGAAGAGGAAACTGAATCAAGATTTTATAGCTACAAAGTGATTACATAGCTACAAAGTGACTGCTTATAGCCAATCTTCCTCCGCCTTAAGTGATATCTAAGAATAAAGGCTAGTAGATGGCACATACTGAGTGATTTCTTCAAGTAATTAAATGCACCAGGAATTCAGAGAAATAATACTGGGTCCCTTCATTCTTGTAGAAACCCAGTAATAGTTGTTGAATTAATGACCAAACAAAAGGAAAGGTTAAATGCATTCATAACAATGTTAAGTTAGTAAAATCACAGATACGATGACAGAGATTTTTCTCAGTCTATGGGTCAGCTTAACCAAAAGGCAGGAGAAGGAATGCCATGAATTCCATGAGAATATAAATTATAAATGGAGGAAATTATTTGATAAACTAGACAACCTAGTACTCAGCTACAATTTACTTAATAATTTCTAATTGTCATACACTGTAGTAAACTATACATATAATTTTAAGTATTTCTCAAAACCCATAATCTGAGGTTTATTGTTCCATTAAACATACATGAAATACTCAGAGAAATTAAGTAACTTGCCCCAGGTCAAAGAGTAAATAAGTTGCTCAATCAAAATTTAATTTCACACTAAAACTATGTCTCTTTTTACTGTATGGCAGTACCAAATTTCCAAAGAATTTGTGAGTTCTCAATGACTATATAGAGTAGCCAGTCAATGTCCACACTGGACCATTTAGTAAAGAACACAGAACTCCTAAAGAGAAATGGATTCTGGAAGTTCCTCAGGTGGCTGTCATGTTTCAGTCTAAGACACCCTCACAATTACGAGACACCAGTAGTTGCTACCGTATAACAAAATTCAAGATTAATCAAATTTAACCTTGGAAAATATTACTTAAATCAATATGAATATCATCAAAGTCATGTTTTTCCTTTAATTAACTTCCTCTCCAAATAAGAAATAATGTCAGGTGTCATGAAATATTTGGTAAGGTGTCCCTGAAAATATCACCAGAGTTTGTACACACTAATTCTTGACAAAACTGAAGAACTGTACAATCTTTAGACAGGATGGGCCAATTGTTCTCATTTGCTGACCTTGGTTTTATTGAAGTATGATTAAATATACTTAGTGAATTCAATTCAATGAATATATATTGAGCACTTCCTACATAAAATCTATCATTAGGACAGGCGCGGTGGCTCATGACTGTAATCCCAGCACTTTGGGAGGCCGAGGCAAGTGGACCACAAGGTCAAGAGATCGAGACCATCCTTGCCAACATGGTGAAACCCCATTTCTACTAAAAATACAAAAATTATCTGGGCATGGTGGCACGTGCCTGTAGTCCCAGCTCCTCAGGAGGTTGAGGGAGGAAAATGGCTTGAACCAGGGAGGTGGAGGTTGCAGTGAGCCGAGATCGCGCCACTGCACTCCAGCCTGGCAACAGAGTGAGGCACTATCTCAAAAAAAAAAAAAAAATTGTATCATCAACTACCCTGGAGGCAAGGAAAGGGTTCAAAGTCTAATGTCTAATATGGTATAGCATCTGACCTCAGGGAACTTTGTAATTTTATAGGGGAGAAAAGCTGTCTACAAATGGATATAAAAGAATGCAGAATTTGAAAAGTGCCAGAACAGTAGTACACAGAATGCATTATAAGAACAAATAAGCATTCTCAACTCATGTAAGAGATACTACTTCTAACTGTAGAAAATATAGAAAGTTTCAGGGGTTTCAAACCCAACTCCTGACACCAAAGCTGTATAAGTTATCTATTATTATGCAACAAATAACTCCAAAATTTTAGTGGCTTTAACATACGTCATATTATCAACTTGTGTCACATGCATATCCAGGTGCAGCTTAGCTGGATGCCTCTGCCTAAGACTTCCCACAGCGTTGCAGTGTCTTCTGAAGGTGCTACCAGGGAAGGATCCACTTCTAAGTCCCTCATATGGTGGCTGGCAGGATTCAATTATCCTCAAGTTGTTGGTTTGAGTGCCTTAGTTTCTCATTGGCCATTGGCTTGAAGCTTCCCTCAGTTGCTGGCCAAGTAGGCCTTTCTGAAGGATGGCTCCCAACATGGCAGCTGGCTTCTCTCAGAGAGAAAGAAGAAGAAAGTGCGCATGAACAAGATCTAAGTCATAGTCTTTATGGCATCTAATTCAGGAGTGACATCCACCCCTTTGGCCATACTATGTATGGCATATATTAGGAAGGAGCACTCTGTACAGCCCACAAAGAGCAGGAATTACACAAGGTATGAATACCAAGAGGTAAGATCACTGAGGCCATCTCAGAGGCCACGCCCCACAGTTTGCCTTGAAGGGTAGGTAGAATCTCAGTTGATAGAAATACAAAGAGTTGGAGGGTACAGGTTTCTGGAAAAGAATAAGCCTATATGCAGAGGTGAGGAAAGAAACATAGAGGTTTGCTTGAGAAGAGCGAGAAGTTACTCCAGCCTGGTGGAAACATGAATGCATAACAAATATCAGAAAACAAGTCTTTGAAGTAGGTCAGGTTTCAACAACATTATGCTGACAAGTTAGAGCTTTATTATTTTAGATTTGGTGAATTGTCGATTTTTCTAACATAACACTAACAGAAACTGAAATCTACTTCAAGCTAATTGACCTGAAAGTCCTCTGAAAGGTGGACTTGAAGTGTGAGAGTTTGTGCAGGCAGAATCCTTTAAGGGAGCGACCCTAAAAGACAGCTACTATTAGGACCCGAAGCAGGGCAGCAGCAGTGGGGGGCGGGGGGGGGAAGAAAGGGGTCAACTGGAATAGTGTATTTTATGCCTTACTGTGCGTTCCTATAAATGAAATTTTTTCAACTTCTGATTCTCAAAATACCTAATATTATATGGATTTTCAAAGGTTTTTCATTTTCTATTATTCTTTCCCCTAACTCTTTCATGCCCTGCTTCAGGGCAACTGTTACCTATTGAATGTCATGCTAGCAAAAACATTTGATCTGAACCTTGCCCATTTGCCCCTGCTGCCTCAAAGCAGGAAACACATGACCTGTCTTTGATCACACTTTTTTCCTAAAATGAAAACATCCTCCAATATGTGATTCTTATAAAAGGTGAGTGTTAAAATTCTGGGATAAACCACATTTAAGCCCTGGGACTCAGTTAAAGTTAATGAAAACATATCAGGATAAGAGAAGCTGTTGCAAGGTTTGGGGGCTATTTAATTCTTTTTCAAACATCAGAAAACCTGCCCAGCCTCAACATAGACAAAAGCTGGAATGAGTGCCCAATTAGTAGCAGTTTCTCAGCATTTTGTCCAATTACCTAATAAAGAAAACGAGAACCTCGGTACATAAATTTGTTCCATTATGGAAGCAACCTTCGGTGGGTTAGCCAGTCAGCTTTATTATTCAAATCATCAATGTGATGCTTGTAAGATGAAACAAAGGCAGCTCTTTAATGATAAATATTACAATACAGCTACTTTTCACATGTCTCCACACACACACATTGTGAACCATTCATTGCAGTATAAACAAGAGACAACCAGTGACAATTCAGATAGAAGAAAAATAGAGACAGCCCAAAACAGAACAGATTATCCAGTTAGCACTCTGACATTATTGCTGCTTTTAGGGAACAGCTGACTTTAGTCATCAGTTTCCATCATCTGTTCTATTTCTTTTACAGACTCTTGCTATAGAACTTTTCACAAAAGATGCTGGGTAAAAATCAGAAATAGATAAAAGTCTGGGAAACAATCCTTCAAATTAGCTCCCTCTCTCGCTTTAATTGCAAGAAGGGATACAGTTCTTAGGAGGATATGCCCTTTGACAGATTGCTCAGCAGCAGAGAGGTGGGACTCTCAGGTATCAACAAAATCACTGCCAGATTCACCACAGCCTGAGTATCCTGGAGTGCTACAGGCTCAGAGCAAGAGAATAAAGACCCAGAAACGGCTTAAGAGATAAGCTGCTAGAACTGAAGTCAGGGTCAGGGCTTCTGGAAACGTAAAAGCTGACACATATCACCAAAAGTATTACAGCTAGCACTACTCACATATGTTTTTGTATTGTTCTCCTTACATTTGGACACATATTTTTTTACTCTTGAACACAAAGAATAGGCTGTACATATTCCAACAGCATCCTGCAGCCAGATTTGCCTGAACTTAACAAACACCTTCTACAGAACCCCTATCACCTATGCAGACCCCAACTTCTACACTGCTACTCATCTTGCCCTAATTCTCCTTAATTCGTGCCCATTAGTCCACCATATTCTAGACATTACAATAAACATCATGGTCATAAGACATCTACTTTTAGTAGTGTCTAGTAGACCTTCTTCTTAATTACAAATGGCATATGACTTTTCCTAAGATCCTTGAAATCTACTGTATGCCTGGCCTTAGCTCTCCTTATACCAACATTTTTAGATATCTCACTTCTTTTACTTACAAAGCCTCCCTAAGCACATTCCAAGTAACACTATCCTGAGTGACTCAACAAACACCACCAAAATGACACGGTCTCTGAAACTGTACTATCTTTTCTTAATCTCACAATTCATCAAGGAGTGATCCAGTGACAGTAAAACAGTCATCCAGCTTAAATAACGCTACTTTATCTTCAACTGCTCAAATAGCATTATTTAAGCAATCATACCCACAAATTACCTGACATCATAGAGTCTTATTTTCTCCCACACTATCCAAATGAACATGGGAAACTATTTGTAAATGTTTTCAAGATGTGGCATGATTTCCCTAGATTTCAGAGAAAGCCCACACCCTAGCACAATGGAAGTCCATGAAAGACACAAGTGATTTAATCTCCGCTATTTTCAAGTGAAGGAAAATACCTTGTGGACTCCTTACCCCCATTCTATAAAGTGGATACTAGATATATTATTTTTACGTAGTCTATGAATGTGGTCATCTTAAGAGATAAAATGCAGAAGGGTAACACAGATTGGCCACCATGCTTGTCTCTGACCTGTCATCATGCAGACTTTCTTAGAAAGCAGATGACCCATTGTTTGTGAGCCACACTTCTTCTTCATAGCTGGTATCTTCCTTTGAAATACTGTCATGTTTTATGGTTTGGCTGTGTCCCCACTCAAATCTCATCTTGAACTGTAGTTTCCATAATCCCCACGTGTCAAGGGAGGGACCCAGTGGAAGGTAATTAATCATGGGGGCGGTTACCCCCATCCTGCTGTTCTCATGATAGGCAGTGAGTTCTCATGAGATCTGATCATTTTATAAGGGGCTTTTTCCCCTTTTCAGCACTTCCCTCTCCTGCTGTTTTCTGAAGAAGGATGTGTTTGCTTCCCTTTTTACCATGATTGTAAGTTTCCTGAGGCCTTCCCAGCCATGTGGAACTGTGAGTCAATCAAACCTCTTTTCTTTATAACTTACCCAGTCTCAGGTATCTCATCATAACAGCATGAGAACAGAATAATACATCAGGTAATTCTATTTTCCAGCAAAGTAGATGAAATAATAAGAATAGTTACTCACACATGAAGGATTTTCCTCAAGGGCAATCATCTTAACAAGCATTTTTTTTTTTTTTTCAAAATTAGCTGATCTGCAGTTCTATTAAAACATCATGACTCTCGCCCTGCTCTCTTCACCCCAAAAGAAGGAAAGTAAAGATAGATTCCCATTAGAGAAAAAGTTTAAAAGGCTAAAAAAGTCCAGGCAAAATTCTCCAATATTCTAAAGTGACACAAAGGTGCCAACATACGTTTGGTCCTAGCTACATACCAATGTAACATTGCGATTTCACTAATTATCCTGACACTTCTAATATGGACAATTATTTCAAAATATTTTTCAGAAAGTAGGCATTTAATGAAGCTTCTTTTCATAGCTCCCCAATTAGAAGAGGACCTGCTAGAGATGGATTATTTTTAATTGAATGACAATTGATAGTTGCGAACTGGTCACAGGTAGGTGTCCTCTTTTTATAATAAGAAATACTCTATAGGCATAAATGAATTTCAATCACTTTTTCATTATAGTTTAACGTTTTAAGTTAGTTTGGCATGTAATAATGCCTAAGTATTTGTGCTAATACATACTGTGAACATCATCCATGAAGACCAGCACAGAGGGCCACTTATACTGTTCCCTAGAAGAGTGACCATTTTTGACATTTTTTCTCATTTACTAAAATAGCATATTACTTATTTCTAATAATATTAGCTAATACATATGGAGGATCTATAATGTACCAGGATCTTTAGATGTGTTCTCTCTAATTCTCAAAAGGTGGTATTGTCCCTAATTTTACAGATGAGAAAGTGGAAGCTAAAGAGCACTGCTTTCCAGACCCAGATCTACGAAGACACAAAGCTCACACTCCACCTATTTCCCTCTGCTTACATGAAGAACATTTTAAAAAGTCCATTAGACCTTTAAAGAAAGGAAAGTAGGATGGTGCCAAAGATTACATTTCCCCAGGCTTATCTACAGAGACCTTCAGAGTTCACCATAGTTTTTTTTTTTTTTTTTTTTCATATCTTTTGCCAACCTGAGCCCAATCGAATTCTGTGCAGCAAACAGGTGAGAATATCAACATAGACATAAATATACACATTCCAACACTTATGTCTAGAAATAAATTTGAAGAAGTACTAAATAACTGAATAGCCAATGTGACAGCATCAAAAATCAAAATCTGAGTTTCAAGTGCATAATAAGTATTCAGGACTGTGCTAGGCATTATGGCAATTAAAAACAGATGTAGACATCACAATGTGAAACTGGTAACAGACACGGGCACAAAAGTAAAAGGACATAGAGACACATGAGCAACTTTATCTTGAGCAAATACAACATTTTTGAAGGTACAAAGACTCACAGGACACAAGACTTTGTGTATTACTGATGGATGCAGTGTGAATTGTGGATGCTGCATACTTAAACTTGGTTGAGCCCATTTAAAACAACAACAATAACACATTCTTTCAGGTATGTGGGAATGATTTGGTGAGTGGGGCAGGGGGTGATTTTCCAGAGTTCTTCAAATGATGGGAGAGGTACACTGTGGAAGACTGGAAAGGGATTCAGGTAGAAAGTGCAGTCTGAAGGAAGATGCAGGCAGGAGTTAGAGTGTATTGAACAAAGTGGGTGGTGAGGAAGTCTGCCTGTTAAGAAGTGGAGGAGGCATTTATTATAAGCAAAGGATATGTCAAAATTACCCTTTTTAAATAGCTGAATTAATGTTTAAACTCATAAAGGATCCAATTTACTGAAAATTATTGAGTCCCTTATGGAAAACCAATAATGATTACAACTTAGAGAGCTGTTGTTCTATAGCCTGGGACTTATATGCCATATGTGTTTATCTTTTTCACTAGCCTACTTACATGCGATACTACTACAGCAGCTTTCAAGATGAACATTTGACAAGCCAGCTCACCGCCGACTGACACCTCCATTTCAGCTGGCCTGACATATATAGAAAGAAACTGAATGTTTATTCGTGTGCTTTCCGGATTTGACATATGTGCTATATAAGAGTCGCCAAAGGAAACTTTAGAAAAGAAATTAAGAAGGGTACTTGTCAGTTTATTAATCAAAGTTTACCTGCTTCACATTACACAGAGACAAATTAAGCTGGCTACTATGGTGCTTCAAAAACATCTGCTAACAAAGTCAGAAGTAATGATAAACAAACGAGTTCCCTTTGTGGTTGATTTTCATCCAGCTGCATTTAATTATAATAGCACTATCAAAGAAAGCTCCCCATTAGCTGCTAATTCAGAATGACTTCAGAAGAAACTCCCAAAGCCTCCAGTGATATTCCTCCAACTCCAACAACTTCCTAATCTCTGCCAATGTTTATGGAGAGCCATATTAAGGAACTTTGGTTATCAGTCTTAGCTTATGGACTGCCAAAGTGGTATTTGTTGTTTTTTCTAAAGACTACATTTGTAATAATGTGACCAATTAAATTTTTTAAATGAAAAAATTTATAACTTTAGAATTAGATAATAAAATGCCTCAAAAAGGTAAAGAGAAGTCTTATTTTAATGCATAGTACAAGTAAAATGCAAGTCCAGTCATGTAATTAATCAGTTTACATTCACCATAGCTAGAAATAAAGTGGCACTCGATTTTTCAAATTCAGGCTGATTAGTTTTCAAATAAACAAATAACCAAAGCCTCTCGGAAGAACACTCTTTCCACCCAACTCAATAATGAATCACTATAAACCATCCTTTTGATTGATCAGCACTGATTCTTACAAATTCCCAGGTATACATTCTTCCATTGACAGTCTCAACACCTCAATAAAATTCTGTAGCACCTCCTTTTTTTCATGCTTTCTTAAATAGAAGTATGAATGATTCCTCACTCAAATTCGGCTTCTACCTGGCCAGGAAGCAACCATGAAATCAAAAGCTCACATGTGCAAATCATACTTAGCTGTATGTGTGCCTTTGCTGAACCAACCTGGGAGCACACTATACCTCTTTTATTTGTCTTTGGGTGAGCTGAGGAAGTGCAAGTTAAAGGGGAGATGGATAACCTGGAAAAGTATATATGTTAATTTGGTACTAAACTCTGTATTAAAGAACAACAAACCAACAAGCCAAAAGTAGAGAAGTTTCACTAAGACAATAATGAATGCAAAGTCACCCAGATTGAGAATGGTAAGCATTTGCCAGTATTGAATCTGACCAACCTCTGAGGATCCATCTCATAATATATTTTCCCAACATCTACATGAAATAAGTTCATGTAGATGTTGGGAGGGGCACATGAGATTGGAGTGATATGGTTTGGCTCTGTGTCCCTACCCAAATCTCATCTTGAATTATACTCCCACAATTTCCATGTGTTGTGGGAGGTTCCTGGTGGGAGATAATTGAATAATGGGAGCAGTTTCTCCCATACTGTTCTCATGGTAGTGAATAAGTCTCATGAGATCTGATGGTTTTATTAGAGGACACCCCTTTCACTTGGCACTCATTCTCTCTCTTTGCCTGCTGCCATCCATGTAAAACATGACTTGCTCCTCCTTGCCTTCCACCATAATCGTGATGCCTCCCCAGCCATGTGAAACTGTAAGTCCATTAAACCTATTTTTCTTTCCAGTCTCAAGTATGTCTTTATCAGCAGCATGAAAATGGACTAATACAGCAAATTGGTACCAGTAGAGTGGGGCGTTGCTGAAAAGGTACTCAAAAATTGGAAGCAACTTTGGAACTGGGTAACAGGCAGGGGTTGGAACAGTTTGGAGGGCTCAGAAGAAGTCAGGAAAATACGGGAAAGTTTGAAACTTCCTAGAGACTTGTTGAATGGCTTTGTCCAAAATGCTGACAGCAATATGGACAATAAGGTCCAGGTCGAGGCGGTCTCAGATGGAGATGAGGAACTTGTTGGGAACTGGAGCAAAGGTGACTCTTGTTATGTTTTAGCAAAGAAACTGGTGACATTTTGCCCCTTCCCTAGATATTTGTGGAACTTTGAACCTGAGAGAGATGATTTACGGTATCTAGCAGAAGAAATTTCTAAGCAGCAAAGCATTCAAGAGGTGACTTGCGTGCTGTTAAAGGCATTCAGTTTTATAAGAGAAGAAGAGCATAAAAGTTTGGAAAATTTGCAGCCTGAAAATGTGATAGAAAAGAAAATCCAATTTTCCGAGGAGAAATTCAACTGGCTGCAGAAATTTGCATAAGTAACAAGGAGCCAAATGTTAATCCCCAAGACAATGGGGAGAATGTCTCCAGGGCATGTCAGAGGTCTTCATGGCAGTCCCTCTCATCACAGGCCCGGAGACCTAGGAGGACAAAATGGTTTCATGGGCCAGGCCCAGGGTCCCCGCGCTGTGTGCAGCCTAGGGATTTGGTGTCCCATGTCCTGGCCACTCCAGCTGTGTCTAAAAGGGTTAACATAGAGCTCAGGCTGTGGCTTCAGAGGGTACAAGCCCCAAGCCTTGGTAGCTTCCATGTGATTTAGCTTGTGAGTGCACAGAAGTCAATAATTGGGGTTTGGGAACCTCCTAGATTTCAGAGGTTGTATGGAAACACCTGGATGCCCAGGCAGATCTTTGCTGCAGGGGTGGGGCCCTCATGGAGAACCTCTGCTAGAGGAGTGCAGAAGGGTAATGTGGGCATGTGGGCTTGGAGCCCCCATACAGAGTCCCTACTGGGGCACTGCCTAGTGGAGCTGTGAGAAGAGGGCCACCATCTTCCTGACCCCAGAATGATAGATACATTAACTGCTTGCACTGTATGCCTGAAAAAGCTATAGACACTCAATGCCAGCCTGTGAAAGCAGCTGGGAGGAAGCTGTACCCTGCAAAGCCACAGAGGTAGAGCTGCCCAAGACCATGGGAACCTACCTCTTGTATCAGCATGTCCCAGATGTGAGACATGGAGTCAAAGGAGATCATTTTGGAGCTTTAAGATTTGACTGCCCTGCTGGATTTTGGACTTGTATGAGACCCTGTAGCCCCTTTGTTTTGGCTAATTTCTCCCATTTTGAATGGCTATATTTATCCAAAACCCATACCCTCATTATATCTAGGAAGTAACTAACTTGCTTTTGCTTTTACAGGCTCATACGCAAAAGGAACTTGCCTTGTCTCATATGAGACTTTGAACTGTGGACTTTTGAGTTAATGCTAAAATGAGTTAAGACTTTGGGGGACTGCTGGGAAGGCATGACTGTGTTTTGAGATGTGAGGAAATGAGATTTGGAAGGGGCCAGGGGCAGAAACAAATGGTTTGACTCTATGTCCCCACCCAAATCTCATCTTGAATTGTACTCCCATAACGCCCATATGTTGTTGGGGGGACCCAACGAGAGATAATTGAATCATGGGGGCAGTTTCTCCGATAATGTTCTTGTGGTAGGTAGTGGTGAATAAAGTCTCAGGAGATCTGATGATTTTATAGGGGGAAACCCCTTTCACTTGGCACTCATCCTCTCTCTTTCCCGGCTGCTCCATGTAAGATGTGACTTACTCCTCCTTGCCTTCCACCACGATTGTGAAGCCTCCTCAGCTATGTGGAACTGTAAGTCCATTAAACCTCTTTCTTTTGTGAATTGCCCAGTCTCAGGTATGTCTTTATCAGCAGCATGAAAACAGACCAATACAGGGAGAATGAGAGAAGCTTTTGCCTACTGAAAATATTGATATCTCTGGAAAGTTTTGTTTATGCTTGTTCCTCTCTTTGTTTTTCAAGGAAGAACAAAATATCTCTAGATGAAACTAATTTTTTAGCTTCCTAACTTCTATTCTCAATCCTCAAGGAGACAGGCATGTTTATGAGGACTGTACAACTTGTCATAAGGGAAAATGTAAGTAAGAGAAGATACCATTGCTTTTAGGCACATTTTGTGCAAACTTACTTTCAGTGATCCATCAGGGTGAGCATATGACATTAATTTCACCATTGGCACAAAGATCAAATGATGTTGCCAGTGTTATTTTTCTGTTTATGATAATATTTGTGATGACTTGAACACCCTCCTCCAATTGGCTTGAGAACAAGTATTATTCTTCTGTGTTTGGTTTCATAAAGCTGGGATCTATCCTGTTTCAAAAATAACGTGAAGGAAGAAGCATGGTCTTTGGTAGTACTCAATCAAAACTAGGATTTTCCAAATGGTTGCTTTGGGAGAAGTGAATTAATGTCCATGTTCATTTTTCTGCTCTAAAGATTCTAAAATTCTTCTCCCTGAAAACCTGAGCAAATGGAGGCATGGGCCCATCTTTTCAAATCAGACTTTTTCTCACATTATTTGCCCTTTCTTTTGAATAATGAGGTGTTTTACAGTGGAATAAACATTTTGGAGCATGGAAAACCCTGTGTAAAAAATCTTATTACCTTCCAATATAAAAGTCCTTGAGAGTAACCTAGGAGGTCACTTCAGTTTCTCTAATGACCAACCACAGTGTCTTAACTTTAAATAATATTTGCTCATTTTCTCCTCTATATTGTAGATCTACACACAGTTGTTGGCTGTTCTTATAGCTTATATGAATCTCTGAGAATGCATATATACTCATAAGGCATATATATTTCCATTTTTGAACACTAAGTCTCTAAGGTTTCAGCATTATATAAATACATAGCTAAAAGGAAAAGAAAAGTTTACAAAATGCTCAGGAAGTTTCAGCAGGCAAAATGAACCCTAGAATATACAGTAGTATAGTTATTTACAAATCCACAATGGTGAGTGGGCCAACTTATGTCCTGAACCTTTCCATGCCTTGGGTTCTATAACTTTAGGCCTTACACTTGCCTTAATCTTCTTCTTTTTTAAAAAAAAAAAAAAAAATTAACTGAGAAAATTCATTGAGAAGTATATTTTCCTCTCTGCAGGTAAAAAAAAATTCCATTGCAAAATATAGAATCCAAATATTTTTTACATTTCAATTCTCTGCAACCATTTGGGAAAAATGTTTACTGATTTTAAAAATAATTGAAGCCCACTCATCTAGTTCAACACTTTCATTTTCCAGGAAAAAAAGAAAACTCAAAGAAGTTAAGGACTTGCCTAAATTCAACACTTACAAGATTAGAACATGAAAAAGACTAGTATGTCTTCTGCCTGCAAGTTCAATACTATCTGTTTTATGGTAGTTCCAAAAGAAAAAAAATGATAATTTCTTATGCATAATTCCACCAATTATTTTACTACTACCTATCATCTTATCTTCCCCTGGACAGCATCAAATGCTGTGCTCTGCTTGTAAACTATTTTTTTGGCTTCACAGCATTCCATGTCTTTCTAGTCAAGACTTTTGTAGATGTCACAAAATCATAAGGTTGTGAGTTGCTCTCAGAAAGTGGAGATCAACGTATTTACTTTATTTGGCATGCTGCTTATCACATCAATATGTAAATGTGGTTGTTTAAAAATACCACTCATTGATGTTAACTTCATCTGCAACTTCCTTTGCAACTTAAAATTCAAGCTTGTATTAGTCCGTTCTTATGCTGCTAATAAAGACATACCTGAGACTGCGTAATTTATAAAGGAAAGAGATTTAATTGACTCATAGTCTGGCATGGCTGGGGAGGCCTCAGAAAACTTACAATTATTGCAGAAGGGGAAGCAAACACGTCTTTCTTCACAAGGCAGCAGGAAGGAGAAATATGAGCAAAAAGGGGAAAAGGCCCTTATAAAACCATCGGATTGCCTAAGAACTCACTCACTATCATGAGAACATCATGGAGGTAACCACCCACATGATTCAATTACCTCCCACCAGGTCTCACCTATGACACAAGGGGATTGCGGGAACTACAATTCAAGTTGAGATTTGGGTGGTGACACAAAGGCTAACCATATCATTCCACCCCGGCCCCTCCCAAATCGCATGTCCTCACATTTCAAAACACAATCATGCCTTTCCAACCACTCTCCAAAGTCTTAATTCATTCCAGCATTAACCCAAAAGTCCAAGTTCAAAGTTTCATCTATGACAAGGCAAGTCCCTTCAGTCTATGAGCCTGTAAAATCAAAAGCAAGCTGGTTACTTCCTAGATACAATGGGAGCACAGGCATGGGGTAAATACACCTATTTTAAATGGAGAAATTGGCCCAAAAAGGGAGACTACAGGCCCCATGCAAGAAATTCAACAAGGCAGTAATCTTAAAGCTGCAAAATAATATTCTTTGACTCCATGTCTCATATCCAGGTTATGTTGCTCTAAGAGGTGGGCACCCACACCCTTAGGCAGCTCTGACTCTGTGGCTGTGGCTTTTTAGGGTACAGATCCCCTCCCACCTGCCTTTGTGGGCTGGCATTGAGTGTGTCTGGCTTTTCCAGGTGCATGGAGCAAACTATCAATGGATCTACCATTCTGGGGTCTGGAGGACAGTGGCCGTTTTCTCACAGCTCCACTAAACAGTGTCCCAAGGGAGCTCTGTGTGGAGCTCTGACCCCACATTTCCCTTCAGCACTGCCCTAGCAAAGGTTATCCAAGAAGGGTCTGCCCTAAAGCATACTTCTGTCTGGACATCCAGGCATTTCCATATATCCTCTAAAATCTAGGCAAAGGTTTCCAAACATCAATTCTTGACTTCTTTGCCCCTGTAGGCCCAGTACCACGTGTAAGCTGCCAAGGCTTGGGACTTGCTCCTTCTGAAGCAATGGCCTGACCTGTATATTGGCCCCTTTTAGCCACAGCTGGAGCTGAAGCAGCTGGGATGCAGGGCACCTTGTCCCAAGGCCACGTAGAGCAGGGGGGCCCTCAGCCCAGCTCAGAAAACCATTTTTCCCTCCTAGGCCTCCAGGCCTGTGATGGGAGGGGCTGCCATGAAGGCCTCTGACATGCCCTGGAGACACTCCCTGCATTGTCTTGGTGATTAACATTTGGCTCCTTGTTACTTATGCAAATTTCTACAGCAGGCTTGAATTTCTCCCAGAAAATGGGAATTTCTTTTCTATCACATGATCAGGCTGAAAGTTTTCCAAACTTTCATGCTCTGCTTCCTCTTGAATGCTTTGCCACTTAGAAATTTCTTCTACCAGGTAGCCTAAATCATCTCTCTCAAGTACAAAGTTCCACATATCTCTAGGGCAGGGGCAAAATAACACCAGTCTCTGTATAGCAAGAGTGACCTTTATTCCAGTTCCCAACAAGTTCCTTATCTCCATCTGAGGCCACCTCAGCCTGGACATTTTGTCCATATCACTATTAGCATTTTGGTCAAAGCCATTTAATAAGTCTTTGGGAAGTTCTAAATTTTCTTACATCTTCCTGTCTCTGAGCCCTCCAAGTCTCTAGGAAGTTTTAAACTTTCCCACATTTTCCTATCTTCTTCTGAGCCCTCCAAACTGTTTCAGCCTCTAGCTGTTTCCCAGTTGCAAAGTTGCTTTCACATTCTAGGGTATCTTTACAGCAGCACCCCACTATCCGGTACCAATTTACTGTATTTGTCTGTTCTCACGCTGCTAATAAAGACATACCTGAGACTGGGTAATTTGTAAAGGAAAGAGATTTAATTGACTCACAGTTCAGCATGGCTGGGGCAGGTTCAGGAAACTTAAAAACATGCCAGAAGGGGAAGCAAGGAATCTTCCAAGTGGTGGCAGGAAGGAGAAGAATGAGCAAAAGGGGAAAAGTGCTTTATAAATCCATCAGATCCCCTGAGAACTCACTCACTATCATGAAAATAGCATGGAGATAACCACCACAATCATTCAATTATCTCCACCTGGTCCCGCCCTTGACACATGGGGATTATGGGAACTACAATTCAAGATGAGATTTTAGTGGGGACACAGCCAAACCTTATTAAGGCTCAAATTTATTCTAAGTTGTGAATTTATTTTCACAGCAATATTCATCTAACAAATACTTCCTAAATATGTCCTGTGTATAAATAACTGATATCTTGCCTGATTTTCACATCCAGTATTGGCAGACACAGGGACACAATTATATGTAAGTGAAAATATCACCATTATGTTGGAATCTAGGGGCAGGGAGATGATTTCCAGCTAGGTAGTACAGAATAGGCAGGTAAGCATATCTTGTGAAGATGGTGGCTTTATAGGTATCCTAGAAGAATGGGTAGAATCTCAATGCCAGAAATAGAAAGAAGGTTTTCTAGGTGGTATCTAACATGGTTCAGAAGAGTAAAGCCAGTTGAACTCAGTGTAAAATGTGCCTGAAACAGTGCTCCAATAATCAGAAATATCTCCATGACCTATCTCACGTCTTCTCTTTGAACTTCCGCCAGATCAATGTTCTCATTTCTTATCCTGTGCCCTCCAGTTAGATTCTGTCTCTGTCCCCTTTGGATTGACACTTCCACTAGACTGCTTGCCAGGCTTTCAATTTTGGTTCCATCCATGAATACATTCCATTAGATCACCTGGAGTCTGGGCTCCTTGCCTGATGGTCAGCTCAGTGCCATTCATGTCAGTCCCATGTTGCTCAGCCTGTCTGCCCAGATCCATGCTCTTCAAACATTGTAGGAGAGAAAAGGACATGAGAAATAGACAAATGTATTTCGGAATGGTCCCAACGTGAACATTCTTCATTTTGTTGCATTAATTGGCTCATCTAATGTACTCTGCAATTCTTCCTGTCCCTGTTCTTTGAAGACAAATTCCACAGATTTTTTTATCCTCAGTGTTTAAAATCAAGTCTAGAACAAAACATTAATTTCACATCAAAATTAAAGTATCTCCTCTTTTTCTATCTGAACTTTGACTTATGGCTTGGGCCCTGCAATGCAGAAGTGAGGTATGCTTTGCTTTATTTATTCCTTTTTCTTTCTTTTGCCCTGTCACTCCCTCTCTGCCTTTCTTTCTGCTATTCTGGGTTTCCCTTGGGTCTCAGCATTGTTGGGCTCTCAAAGGGGCTGGGGTGAGGTGAAAGTCTGTGTGGCAGTCATCCAAATGCTGATCCTGCACTTTTTATGGGCTCCTCAGAGGCCCCCATCTCCCGGAGGCTTTCTGAGATGGATGGTGCATTCTATGGCTGACCTCTCCTCTCTCTCATCTCCCACCCCTGGCTGACTACTCAACAGTTTCTTAGGGGTGCAGTTCCCATGACACAGGAGGCTTCCAAGGCCTCCATTTGATCCACAAAACACTCACACATCTTTGTCATACAAAATGTGGATGTCGTAGGCTGCCCCACTACTGCTGTGTCATCTTGCTCTGTGTTGCAGATGCTCCAGCTATTTCTCACTCAGAGAGAAGAGGGACCAGTCCCCATGTTTGCATAACTCCAAACAAACTTCTTGAGATATATGTGAAACTCTCCTTAGAGCTTTCCTATCTTCTACTCTGCTGTCAGGACGAGCATGGGGCTAATGAACTCCTATGGCTCAGTAAGCTTTCCTCAGGAGAGGAAGATGCCAGTCTTCCTTTTCAACAGATACTCCAATTTATATGAATAATTTTCTTATAGTCCTTCTTGGTAGGCTTGAAAGGAGAGGGAGGAAAGAATGCAAAACACTCTCCCTCTATGCCTGCAGCTCACTCATTCAATGCATTCAAATATGTTCTAGTTTTCTGCTTACATCAGCTGGATGAGGTGGGGGAGCATGTCTTTTTATGGAATATGAGCCACCTGTTGCCTATTCCCCTCAGCTTTGACTCTTCGGTCAAAATTCTGAAGCGTCGAGAGAAGTTCCATTCAGCACCGTTTTGCGATAATATTTGTGTAGGAGGGTAGTGACAAAAAGGCTGCAGGGAGGTCCTAGTTTCTATGGAAATGGAATCTTATTTAAGAGGCTAAGGGATAGAAACAAAGGTTTTTTGATTTAGCATTTTAGGCAATGCTAACATTTACATTCCAAAATTGTCCTCCATGCTTTCCTTATAAGTCAATTCTTAAAGTTGAAAAGTAATTGAAAAAAATTTGAAACTTATTTTGCTTTTTTACAAGTGTTACATTGTTGTTGTTCACCAAATACCTGCAGTGTCTTTCTAGGCAGAAGGTAAAGTTGCATTTCTCTCCCACAGTGGAATTGACATGGCCACGTCAATTTCTTTGAACTACAAAATGACAATGGAAGTAACATGTGGAAGCTTTAAGAGCCAGTGCAAGATAGGTAATGCATTCTCCATCTTTCTCCCTAAAAAGACTGTTCCAGAGAATGGCTGTTCTTTCTTATCCTGGCCACCAGAGTGAGGACCACACAGAGCTGAGGCTCCACCAACTTTGGAAATCATATTCAGTGTGAGTGGGAAAGAAACATTCTTTCCATCCTCTGAAATTTAGGGTGTGTTTGTTACTATAGCATCACCTACCCCTCCTTACTAATAGGATTATATACATATTTTACACTAGAACCAAGTAGTGCACTACGGTTAGTATTTTCTGTATTTCTTAAACTTCTCTCCACTATTTACTGTCCTATGCTGCTCATAGGAATTAGATTTCCTCTTTTATATTCCACTGACTACTTAAAAACATGCTGTAATTTGGCTGAATTTTCAGTTATACATCTTATACAAAATTAATGTTTTTACTGGATTTACCATCATATCTTAATATCAATTACTGTCTGATACAAATGTTGGTTTTCTTTAAGGAAGGTGATCTTTCTTGAAGAGACTGGTGGAGAGGCAGAGCAGAAGTTGGACTCTAAGTTCATAGCTCTCACTTGATATAGACGGGAACAAATCGAATAGAGGAGTTTTGCATTAGAGTAAGTAATGGACACCTTCTTCCTTGAGAAGAGACTAAAAGAAAACAAACAAAAATGATTCTGAAAAAAAAAATTATTAATATCCAGGGAAAACCTCTGTTCAGTTAGAAGCAACCTCATCTCTTGTGAATCCTATAGATGAGAGCATAGTACAATAAAGGGACCCCTTAATTCCCTAGATATTTACTGAGCTATCTTATTATGCTAGGGCCTATTGATACTTAAATTGTGTCTAAGTCGGTCCTTCTCCAATAGGAGACAACATCTTCTGAAAGAGAATAAATGGATAACACTTCCAGAGAAGTACATGTGCCTCCTAGGATTCAGTTTAAGTATGGGAGATGGACAACTTTTACAGATTTGTACGATTAAAATAAAATGTTTTATAAAGAGAACACCATGAGGACCATGTAGCTTAGTGCTCCAACCAGAAGTGTCTATTTTTAAGCTGTCAGTGAATTTCAAAGCAACACACATTTCTTGAAATACTACTGTGTGTAACTTGCTGCACTAGGCCTTGTTTCAAAATGTTTGTCATTTTCTCAAATACCACATGCTTCCCTACTCAGGAATTTAAGATAACTTCTTAATGCTTAAAAAACTTAAGCTTAGCCCTAAATACTGTATATTAAATGACTGCTTCTTGCCTCTGTGTATTTAACTATTATTATTTCACCCACATGCTCCTACACACTAACCAAAGCAAATTATAGTACTTCCAAATTGTTTGAAAAGCTCTACCTCTATGCGTCAACTGCTGCAGTCCTCTACTTACCCTCACCCAAAGAAGGCCTCTTATTATTTTCTTTTTTCTCCACTAATCTTGTCCTCCAATATACTTCAAAACTATGTTGCAAATATATGTCTACTGGGATGTCTTGCTTAATTAACTCCAAACCAATACTGATTACTCTTTTATTCTGGATTTCATGTTTACTTATATAATTATTTAATTTCATTGCTATAAAAGACCCACAGATGTATAGATAATTGCCCACGATTATCATTACTTGGGGAAAAATCAGGGTCAAAACCTAGTTTCCCTGGCTCTCCATTCGTTTCTATGCTACCTGTACCCATATCATATTTCCTACTTTTCAATAACCATAGGCTTGATAGCTCTCTCAAGCTGACTTATAGTATACTTCTTTCCTCACTTGCAAAATAGTAATTTTAGATGCATTTAAAAATAACATTAATGCAAACTATCATTTATTAGGAAATATATATTAATACACTTGCATCTCAAACAATCCAATGAAATAGGTACTATTACAACTGTCATTATCATTTTACATATAAAGTTTCTGAGACAGAGAAGACTTAAATAACTTTTTCAAGATAGAACACTGACTACCTGAGATTCAAGCCCAGGTAGTCAAGCTCCAAAGCTTATTATCATAATTACCTTCCTATAGAGGGATATTTTGTGCACAAATAAACCAGAATTTATATATCTAAATGAGTGTACACTCTTTCAAATCAGTCATCTTGGGATATTACACATTTATGCCAATGATCTGATATTTTTCCAGAATATTTTTAGACCTGAGGTTCTGGAATTTACATGAGCATATCTAGAGCACTCTTGTAAATATTCACAACAAGAGCAAATCCTTTTCCTATGAGGACAATTTCTATTTTGGAACCAGTCAAAAGTCAGTTATTGCAGGGCTAAATAAGAATGCTAAGTAAATTTTGTAAAACCCTTTCCAATAAAAAATTTACTGGAGATATAAAATAATAAGACTATTTTGTGGGGGAGTGAGTCATAAGCTTTCCATACTAAGGCAAAAGTTCCCAAAACATCTTGAGTTAACATCCCATAATGCCTGAATAGACTCCCATAGCAAACATTCCCTTCCTAAGCATTTACTTTTTTTTAATTCCAGCAACATGCTCTGTTTTCTCTTAGGAACACCGAACTTGATGTGATCTGAGTGAAGCTCTTTGCTAGGACCATGTGATGGGCATGCGGCCAAGCATTAATTGAGTCACGCACTCATTTGATGGCCACAGTGACTGGTTCAGAGATGGACACATGACTAAAGCTTGTCCAACCGGAACGAATCAGCCTTGGGACTCTTGTAAGTACTTTCAGACAACAGACACTGTTTTCACAGAACATGGAATTGTGAGGTAGTGAGATTATGGCTGGAAGCATCCACTTGCTTCAAAAGCAACCTGTGCATGAAATCGTAACACAGAGACTAGCAAGGGCTAACTAAGGGATTAAGATATAGTAGGTCCTATAAATTGGTTTGAACCCCTGAATCAAAATAAGACTTGAAGCCAAATGTACTCTGGACTTTTTGGTTATGAGAGTAAATGGATTCTACTCTGTCACTTGCAGAAAGTTTTACTCATGTACATCTCCAGGTGACTACATAAAAAGATACTACTGATTGAATAAGTCTCTATAGTCACTCTACAGTCACTCCTAAGGCCTACAATATTATTGCTATTCATAGTGGTGATTTATTGTACTCTTATGATAATGCATTTCTGGCAAAATGTTTGACTGAGACATTCTATTTTACCCAAATTCCTGAAAACATCTGACTCAGATGAATTTAATACCTGTGTCATATCCATGCAGCACTGTTCCCTTTATTCTATTAAGAGTGAGAATAACATAAGTGGGGGAAGGGGCAGAAAGCAAAATTTTATTCAAATAGTTATTTTTCTGAATTTTACACTCCAACAAATTAAGCTCACATACAGGGATGGAGTAGTAATGCCTTTTAAAAAAAATCTCTAAATTTTCAAGTGAGAGTTGTAACCAGAATATTCAAAAATCACAATTGTTGTTTCTGAAAATCAATTTATCTTGCTAATCTGAGATATGTTAAGCATCATAATCTGATACTGATTTCATGGATATGATTGGAAAGTCACTCATGATCCAAACTGACCTTTCGTATCTTCCAACAAAAAATTATATACAACGAATCACGTTAAAGTCATACAAATCCAAATTAAGTTAGATTAAATAATATACAATAAACTGGAATTATTATATTATGTAAAATATAATCTAAAAGGTCAAAATAGCCAATATCTGTCAAAGACGGCTAGATATATTATCAAATTCTGCCCAAAATTTACCAAATGTATCCAAATGTACTATTGTTTCTTATTCATACTTAACTTGCATAGATTTCATCACCACCATTAGTGAAGAAAATTGCTGTGTCCTGTGATATTTAAGCTACATTATTGTTAATTGTTATGCATCCATTAGAGTTACACTAACAGAGATTTTTTTTCCTGAGTTCGGTGTCCATTCCTTAGAAAGAATGCATTGGAAATCGTGGCTTTCAAATAAGGGAAACATTGTGACCAAGGAACAAACCAATTTAACATGAATGATTTAAAATTATTCTAATAAGCCTGATACTCTTTTAAACTGAGAATCAATACATATATCAAAGTACAAAGCAATGAGTAGGATTCTCAGCAAAAATAGCCAACTGATATAAGCATTTCTCCAAGAAATACCAATTTTCTTGCCATTACACATTACATTCTTCTCAAATCAAAAAAGACACCACAGGTAATTTTGAACACTTTAAATGAGTAGATTAGCTTTCCTGTTACAATTAAAGGCTTTTGCTTATAGCCTCTGTGTTAAGATTATCAAACAACTGTCTTGTTTTCTAAAATTCAGAATTTTACAGTTATGCAATTTGGATGCCAGCATACCAAACCTCAGTTCTAGCAGTGGGTCTTGACGGGTCTGAACCCAGTAGTATAACTGAAACAACTCTCCCTGCTTCCCACAGGTTGAGCTCAGATGTCACTGGAACCCATCTCAGCCATTCAAGGATGCAGACTTCTCTGATCCCAGTGACCTGTTACTGGGGGCAGGTGTCTTGGTTGATTCAATCAGAGTAAACTTAAGATTTTTTGTCCAGGCGCAATGGCTCACGCCTGTAATCTCACCACTTTGGGAGGCCGAGGCGTGTGGATCATGAGGTCAGGAGTTGGAGACCAGCCTGGCCAATATGGAGAAACCCTGTCTCTACTAAAAACACAAAAAATTATCCGGGTGTGGTGGCATGCACCTGTAGTGTCAGCTACTCAGGAGGCTGAGGCAGGAGAATCGCTTGAACCTGGGAGGTGGAGGTTGCAGTGAGCTGAGACAAGTGATCCAATGCCACTTCATACCAGCCTGGGTGACAGTGTGAGACTCCATCTCAAAATAAATAAATAAATTAATTAATTAATTAAAAAAATAAAAGATTTTTGTTCAGTGTTTGGATATCAGAAACACTTCTTTTCCTGAATTAAAAAAAAAAAAAAAAAACTGGACTAGTATTTCCTTAATGACTATATCATGACAGGTTTTTCTAATGGTACACTGATTTGCATTTGGGTAGTATCTATATAGAAACGAGATAAGTGGAGATTTGCTACATTAATATGAATTTTATAATATAGCCAAACTAAATAATTAAATCTGAGTAAAATTTTTTAAAAGTTTGTTCTCTACATTTCTTGAGGATGTATACACAGGTAACTAATCAAAGTATTAGTAAGAATCTCACTAAAACCTATAACCATTACAAGATTAAAATCTTCTTTCATGTTCTAAATATTTAAATAAATAATTTGTCATATTTGTAAACAATCTCATATCTGCATTTAAGACAATAAAACCATATTTGACTAGGAAAATAGATATATGTTTGGTGTTGTCAATAGTCACAAGCTTTGTGAAGACCTGTGAAGCATTAAAATAATACATGGATTCCAGTTCTACATTCCTTAAGTGAAATTCTTGGATATCTTAGTGTGGCACCAAGTATTCAAAGATAAACATTTTTTGGATAGGCAAGGGTAGAAGTAAGCAAAAAAATAAAGACATTGAAATATCTGTTTAACATCTGTTTGGTAATAGCAAAAATATTGGAAAGTATATAATTTCAAACGGACTGTTTTCAGTATCCTACCTTTTTCCCAGTTATTGTGAAATATACCACTCACTGCAGATCAAGAGTTTAGGTATCCTCAATTTTTTATGATTATTCAGCCACCTTTCTTATCACCTCCCATTTCAAAAAACACAAAACCCACTAACTTTTCTCCCAGAGCCCTCATTTGTGAAATAATCTGTATTCTTGACAGACACCAACAACTTGGGAGTTTGTGTTAATAGGCACCTGACATCATTTTCATAAGTTTCTTTTGACACTACCTTTTAATCAACAGGATAGAGACTGAATAAGCCTGTCGGATGTTTCAACAAAATAAAAAGGAATATATTATAAACCCACAAAAGTACATTGATTGTGTCTACAAAGATATATAATTTAAAAAAGTATAAATCAAGGACTGCTATTTTATACTTGACTTCAGTTATTTTGAACACTTGTGGTCTAGTTGTGCTCATTGTTAAGGATATGATTTTATGTGTTTAGAGTAAATCTGCTGTAAGCAATTTTATAGTTTAATGAAAATAATTATAGTTTGAGCAGGATGAAGTGTATCTGATTCTACTTCCCCAAAATAAGCTGTGATATAAATTATCATGATTTATTATGGTTATTCTTGTGGTTATGTTTGGAGTGGATTCTAGCAAGTAATGATGATTCTAAATTGCAAAGAATAGCATTTTGAGCTATTTTTCCTCAGATCTCATCTTTAATGTTTCTATGAAACTGATAGGATTTTCACTGTGGTACAGAACGTGTTACTGTGAAGACAGCATTATTGTACTGTCAATTTGACACCTTACTTTAATTTACACCATTTACTGGAAAAAATACAATTTAAAATTTTTTTAAATATATCATATGCCACTATTGTTCTTCAATTTTTAGCCCATGAAACAGCAATGCTGTGCTCTGATGCAAAATCCTGCATTTCCCTACTTGAACTGTTTACAGTGGCTTCAACTGCAGTATTCTGTTTGGGTATGTTTTCAGCTCCTTATCAAAAGGCCAGGGTAATAGATATATATTTTTTTAATTGAAAGTATTTTCAGGCCTAGCCATGATGTCATTCACCTGAAAGCATTTGAGTACACCTCTGAAGGGGGCGGGGGGGGGTGTGGGGTGGGGGGAGGAAAGGCGTTATGATAGGTTGTAGTAATTCCATGAGCTACTAGGTGACTGGAAGCAAGGTTCAAATAACTCCTTTTATGCTGAGTAAATAATTAGATTTTAAAACAATGGCTCAGTTTCATACATCCAAGCTCCTAATTCCACTAATTCCATCAATTAATTCTTCTAAGAAACACTTACTGAGAACCAACCAGATGTCAGCTTCTGATCTAGACACAGATGAAAATGACCAGGCCCAGACAGAAAATGCAAAATTACAGGCCAACACTGATGGTAGAAAGTAGTAAGTGTCACAACCAGCCAAAGTACAAGTTTCTCTTTGGGGCACAAAGAAGGAGGATCTGACGCACCACAGGAAGAGTGAATCCCGGGGCCGCAAACTAAAGTTGTGCCTAATTAGACTCAAAATGTCTAAAGAAACAAACATTAAGTAAAAACAAAAAAAAAATCAGATCACAAAACTTTCAATCTCATTGTTTCTCACTGTCACTTGGAGAACATTTTGCCCTTTGAGCTTCACTGGTACATCAGAGTTGGTCTAGGTTGTCTTAAGTTTACAGACATGCTAAGGGTCTTTTAGATACTTTTCTTCTGTGTTCTCTAAGATTAATGCCAACTGGCCTGCGGGTTTAAATTACTATTCCTCAAGGACTTATACAATAGTCATTTGGAGCACCTTATTAAAGAAGTCAGATCTTCACCACAGAGGTCTGTCTCTGTTTCCTGTGATGATCCTATTCGTTATAAATGTATGAAATTATGGGGATCGGTCTAAAGAGCTTCTGAAACCAAACTACTTAGGAAAAAAATTGTTTTAATTATTTTGTTACCACTCAGAGTTCATACATAATAGGAAAATGACGTTTCATGTCTTAAACACATATCAAGACATTTGCATTTGGTCAAGGTGTTTTTGTCTGCGACTGATTCCTGCTAAAAGCAGAATTCACTGAATTTTGATGGTTGCTAACTGTATGAACTTAGATTTGAAGTGGCATAGACCTGGCTTCTAATTCAGCTCCCATTATTTTTACCTGCTGTGTGAATGTAACTAAGTTATTTAACCACTTGAGGCTTCTGTTTCCTAATTTGTAAGACAGAAGTAATATTTTTTATCCCAATGGATTGTTAGGAGGAGTTAATTCTCTATCATGGTGCCTAGAAATTGTTCAATAAAAGACTATCTTTGTCGTTAATACGTCATTCATGATATTTAATGCCATTGGTTACTAAGCACCAAATTGTATAGGATAAAGTCATTTTCTATGTAAGTCATGGACTGGGCAAGTCTATTTAGCTTATTACATGCCAGAAATGAAACAATTAACCACTGTGTTTATTTTATTATGTCAATATTTTCTGATTACTAACATTAGCATCAGTTTTGCCATAATTAGTACCTTGACTAGATGCACATAGCAAATTATAATTACGCCGTTAGGATTATCTGAGAAGTTTTCAAGTGACTCAGATTTCTGGATCCCATCTTAAACTCACCAAATCAAAATCCTCAGAGGCAAGGCTGAGAAATCTGTTTTAAATTGCTCTCCAGGTGATTCTGATGTGCAAGTTTAGAAAACTGCATTAAATGACCCAAGTCAAGGTTAAGTATAGTGATACAAGTAATACCTTCCTGTTTAACCTAGTTCCAAGACTGCAGTACAAAAGACTGACCTTGATCTAGCTGAAGAGCAATTAACTACTATCTGTCTTTATTCATCCATATAAAAAAGGGCAGGGAAAGATAACACTGGGTCAGTTAAGCACCCTTTTCACAATGTTCTTCTTAATGTGCTATTTTTATGTCAATTTGCCATCATCTAAAACCTTAGAAGCATTTTTCTTTAAAAAAAAAGTTAGGATGTAGAATTTAAACATACTTCAGATCAGAGGTGTTCTACCTTATTTACACACAGCTACCATGTGGAGAGTTTTTAAAATACTGATGCCTGAGAGCCACCTCCAACTATTCTGATTTAATTGGTCCAGGTGCTGTCTGCAACCAGATGTTTAAAATTCCCAGGTGATACTAATGTGGGGCCCAAATGAGAATCACTTCTGTTACGATTGACAGCTCACCTTGAGGATGGTCAGCTTCATCAGCAGTCCTGTTTCCCCATCCCTCACTGTCATTACCAAACTCACCTGTCCTCAGATTTACTGAGGAATTTCACAAACACTAGAGGTTCCTGAGACGCTAATTCAGGAGATATAAGAGTTAAGGTGTGTATTATTTAAAAGTTCCCCCAGGTAACTTCAATGATAATAACTAATATACATTGAAACCAAGAGCTAGGCAATGTTCTAATCCCTCTGAAAATATCCATTAATTTAATCCTCACTAAAACCCGTGAGTAAGAAGCATCATTATCCTTGTTTCACAGTAGATGTAACTCAAGAACACAGAGGGCCAATAACTTGACCCAAATAACATAGAGAATAAGAGGCAGATCCAGGGCTTGAACCCCCAGTAACTTGACCCAAATAACATAGAGAATAAGAGGCAGATCCAGGGTTTGAACCCCGGCTGTTAGATACCAGAGGTGTGCTCTTAATTCATTTATTTTTTACGGCAACCCTAGGAGGTAGGTGCATCTTATTTCATTTTATTGGTGAGGAAAGCCTTAAAAAACAAAGAAATTATTTGAAGAGAAGTTAAAAACCACTACGGTTAAATTATATGTAGAGTTACTAATGAATTACACTAGCCATAAAATGCCTATATCCTCCACAAGTGTGCACTTACTTTACTCAGTCCCTCTTCTCAGAGTCTGAAATCTTCCCAGCCATGGAAGTCAAATGGTCCTAGTCAACATTTTTACTGTTTTTCTTTTCCTTGCTGGATTGATTGTTGTGTTTGTGTCTGTGTGTGCCTGTGTCTGTGTGTGTGTGTGTGTGTGAGATATATACATGTAACATATGTATATGTAGTGTCTCCGGAATAGAGCTAGCTTGTATAGCTGGTATGGTGTATCAGTCCCATAGAATAGTTGTTGATCTCCAGTTTTATAAGAACTTGTCATTCTATTTGAATGTGCATTATGGACTAGGAGACAGGTCTCTTGGGCCAATGGGCTAGACAGGCACTATATTTTTATTTCCAGTATATACTACAGTTCAGATACAACAGCACTTAACAATGTTTGTTGAATACACTAATAAGATTATGAAGCTGGAAAACCATGTCTCCCAAGCACCAGCAGCCAGCAAACTTGTATACTCTTTCTGTGCTTACCTTACTCCAATTTATCTAAGTAGCATGTTCCCTTAGAACACTTATTTTCTTCCCTAATAAGACCAGTCCTTCACTACACAGCCCAAAGGGAATGCCTATGCCAATAGGTCCATTTTTCCCTGGAATTCTTGGCTTTTTAGTACAATGATCACTAGTCAATCAATAACAATACTGTCTGTGCTACTTTTGGCCTCTCAAGGACCCTAATGTTATGCTGTCTGATACAATGACCACTAGCCGCATTGAGCACTTGGCATGTGAGTGGCTAGAAACAAAGATATGCTATAAGTGAAAACACACTGAACTGTGAAGACTTAGCATGAAAAAATAACAATTATCTCAGTAATAATTTTGATTCTTAAAGTTTGAAATTAAAAATGGGTATATTCAATAAAATATAGTATTGAAATTAATTTCACCCGATTCCCTTTACTCTTTGAATGTGACTAGAAAACTTAACATTACACATTTGGCTCGCTTGTATTTGTGGCTAGCATCTGTCTACCAGAGAGCATTTCTCTAAAGTCTTAATGAATCTCTGGTAGCTCCTGAATTTTCACTATGTATCTTATAAGCTAGATAACAATACATACAATTACCTAGCTTCTCTAATCCTTAGTTACCCAGCATGCCCAATTCTATGATTTTCTAGGCTTGCTGTAAGAATTGCATACTATGGGGCCGGGCGCGGTGGCTCAAGCCTGTAATCCCAGCACTTTGGGAGGCCGAGATGGGCGGATCACGAGGTCGGGAGATCGAGACCATCCTGGCAAACACGGTGAAACCCCGTCTCTACTAAAATATACAAAAAACTAGCCCGGCGAGGCGGCGGGCGCCTGTAGTCCCAGCTACTCGGGAGGCTGAGGCAGGAGAATGGCGGGAACCCGGGGGGCGGAGCTTGCAGTGAGCTGAGATCCGGCCACTGCACTCCAGCCCGGGCGACAGAGCCAGACTCTGTCTCAAAAAAAAAAAAAAAAAAAAAAAAAAAGAATTGCATACTATGGGGCCGGGCGCGGTGGCTCAAGCCTGTAATCCCAGCACTTTGGGAGGCCGAGATGGGCGGATCACGAGGTCGGGAGATCGAGACCATCCTGGCAAACATGGTGAAACCCTGTCTCTACTAAAAATACAAAAATTAGCGGGGCATGGTGGTGGGCACCTGTAATCCCAGCTACTCAGGAGGCTGAGGCAGGCAAATTGCTAGAACCCAGGAGGTGGAGGATGCAGTAGCTGAGATTGCACCACTGCACTCAACAGATTGAGACTCCGTCTAAAAAAAAAAAAAAAAAAAAGATTGAACCAAGTGAGTGGAAACAGTATAGATTACATTGAAATCAATGAATCAATCAAGTACTTGCAGAATCTTTAAGCAGCAGAATTTCTAGAAAATAAAAACAAGTCCGAGTGTGGTGGCTGACGCATGTAATCCCAGCACTTTGGGAGGCCAACGCAGGCAGATCAGCTGAGGTGAGGAGTTTGAGACCAGCCTGACTAGCATGGAGAAACCCCATTTCTATTAAAAATACAAAATCAGCTGCGTGTGATGGAGCATGCCTGCAAACCCAGCTACTCGGGAGGCTGAGGCGAGAGAATCGCTTGAACCCAGGAGGTAGAGGTTGCAGTGAGCCAAGATCCTGCCATTGCACTCCAGCCTGGGCAACAAGAGCAAAACTCCATCTCAAAAATATAAATAAATAAATAAAAATAAAAGCAAATAAATTAGCACTCAAATTATTAAACTCAAATTCTAAATAAACCTACATGATTGTATGTTTCATGTTGGATTTATAACAGCATAGCGATGTCACTACTTTTAACTGCTGACAGGACTAATTTTAGGATGAAATACGGTTAAACACCTGACAAAAATAATTTAAATATAATTATGATCTTATTCATGTGGTAATTTTTTCTTCACCAGAAGTTTTCTCATCTGTATTACTCTAAGGAAAATTTCATACTTTTGATAAGTGCTGTCAGTTCTAATGTTTGATATTAAAATCTGGGACAGAAATGTGTGATATTCTGCATTTTTATAGGGTTTTTCACATAAACAAGAAAATTAAATTACCATAAGCACACATACACACTGAAGATTTATTTAGAAAACACCTGAAAATAGAACCCACATGTCCATCATGTTTAAAATGGACTCTGGTAAAATATTCATTAAAACCAAAACCCTTTGATAAAGGTTGCCAGGCCATATTGGTGGGAAGTGGGGAATGGTGGAGCAAGATGGTGGGGTTTGGGGTGGTAAAAAATACTAATCTTGGAGTTGTATTCATATTCTTGATAAATATTTTTAAACCAAGACATTTATTGCATGGAGAAATAAGATGGCAATTGAATATCTCCTTCACTCCTAAAGATGTCTAATTTGTCCTGAGTTACAGATCCAAATTCCCTCGTTTCAGTACTTGCTGTACTATGTGTTCACATCCCCGAGAGCTGAATTAATTGACTGGCATAGCTTTATCATGGAACAATGCAAAGACTATTTAGCAAACTCAGATATTTCTATATTTACTGAAGATGGTCTCCATGTATTACTCAGTTGCAGGCAATTATTACAGGAATGATAATTCATATACCAGAACTGCTGTCTAATTCAGAAAGGCAGCAATTTGGACTTTATTAAGAAGACACCTATGAACTTTTTAGAAGTTGCAGTTTGATACATATGTAGTAGAAATGTGGTTTGCGTATGACTGAAGACTGAAGAACAATAACTAGGTAAGACTCTAGTGCAAAAGTCAATCCCTACTACATTAAATTAGCTTAAAATACTAACGAAGCTTCCATCCAATTACTGAGCCATAGAGGGAACAGATAATGAGGATTTCTCCTTTCATTTTCTATAAGTACAGGTAAAATTACCTGATCTGCTGACTGAATAACTTTTGAATTGCCAATTTATTTTCTAATATGTATGTGATGAAATTTTGAGAGCTGTAAAATACTTCTCTGGTAATTGGGAGATGTAGATATGTTCCCTTAAACCCTATATACTATAGGGCACTTGTATTTGCTAAGTTTGAGGTTTATTCTTACTTAAATAGAAGTAATGCATTTTAAATCCGCAAGTCTCTGAACAAAAAAACTGAGAGGAGGGTATGAGTATATGCAATAGTTCTGGGCTTTGAGATAATGAAGTAACAGATCAAACTCTCCTGTTTTAAAGAGTGTGATTAATACTTTTGAAAGTGCACTGGGCACCTATGTATTGCCTGATATCAATCATGAAACCCCAACTACTCCAAAGACTCTTCTAGCAATACTTTCAACCCTTCAGAAAATACCCAGTAATGGGACTTTTCTGAGAACGCCTGTCTTCATGTGATTTCCAGCTCTGTTTCAATACCAAATAGACCTGAATGCTTATCAGATCTGATTCAAACTGCCAAGAGCTCTTGATTCTGCCCATCTGTCATGAGGTTATTGGTTCAAGATAATATTAAGACACAGAACAAGAGACATAGTCAGTTGGAGAAAACAATGTTTTCAACTTTCTACTCCTTTTCTTTATTGTCTATTGAACAGCAAGCTGTATGCTTCCAAACTGACTTGAAGTTGAATCTGAAGTTTCAAATCAACCAACTTCCTTGAGGAACTAGGTACCAAAATTTAAAAATTATTTTAACTGCTTTTAGTTTACTCACCCATTTTCCTCTTTCTCTCTCCACTTTTTTCTCTCCTTCTCCTTCCCTTTTTCTTCTATCCAGTCTTCGATGTGAAAGAAATGCCAAAAACAAACTTTGGAACCTTACGGAATATAAGATCTTTATGGATATAGGTTGTTTCACTGAAGGAAAAGACTGGGAATTTATAGAAAGTTACAATAGGCTTTCATATGAAGTGTGGAGTTTGTATTTGCAGAATTAAAGGACTTACTGTAATATTCTTTTATCTCACCTTGTGTCATTAAAATATAGGACACCAGCAGTAAAACTAAAAGTAAATATGCACATATCTTTATCTGCGTAAGGAAGCGATAAATTTCCCTCACTGATAACAGCTGTACTACAGCTATCATTTGAATAGTGCAGCTGCCACAACAATATCAAATTTTATAGTTAAAAAGCAGTCAAACCTTTAATGTTACAGTGGAGGTAGATATATATTGCACTATAAATAAGCATCCTCTAATGAAGAAATGAAGCATGTTTATTTTTTTCTTAAACATACCATTGAATAGAGTGTATCCGACTCACTGCAATCTATCATAATATAACTCATTATACTTGGGTTTCTATAATACAAAAGTCTGGTTTATACTAATTAGGCTAACTTTCATTGAGACATGTGAGAACTTGAAAACCCCTGGCCTGGGAATCTAACTTTAATTCTATGTTTTGTTTTGTTTTGTTTTGCAAGAAAGAAAGGAAAAGAAAGGGAGAAAAGGAAAAGAAAAGAAAAAAGACCCCCATGGATCTAAGGAAGGATTTAGTCGTCTTTTCCTTCCTTTAAACCCTTTGTAACTTTGTGGGTTTGATTGGCAGAGGTGAGAGATATGGGTATGTGCAATTTTGGGAAACCAGTTTGGCAAAGTTTAAACCTAAAATGACTAGCTGCAGAGCAGGCTTTTTCAGAGCCAGGTGATCTCAATCTAAAATTGGCATCCTGAGGGTTCGCCTGCCTCCCTCAATGGTTTGTGGAATGCGTTTTTTGGGCTTGACACGAAGCTGCCAATACAAAAATTGAGTTTTCCATACACATTTTGAAGAAGTCAGCTCCCCTGAGGGGGAAGAACAAGGGTGTTCATAAATATGCAAAATTTAAAAAACAAATCAAGAGGTGTTTTTAGACAGATTTTTGAAAGACAGAAATCTTTTTTTTTTTGTTTTTTGTGTTCCACTAGCTGGTCAGTTGATATCACATAGGATGCTTAAGTAACATGGAGAAAAACCTGAGTCTCTGGGCCTCATCTTTGTGAATGTGTCAGATGGCTCCATTAATGAGCAAAGACAGTTATCCTAACCAGTCTTGAAATTCTGTTAAAGAAGCTCACCATACCTCTGTAAGTCTTGTGTGTGTATGCCGATCATGTTATGCTCAGTCAGCTGCCATGTGGCAATACTAAAGTGACCTGTTTTAATTGCTGCCTTCTTCCTCTGTGTCATAATTGATACATTCAGGGATGCTACTTGAAGTAAAGGGCCAGTCACGCTATGCAGCTTTAACCTTTTGCTCATGGCACTGCTATTTGAAAATATAGTCAGACCAGCACAAAGATTGCCACAAATGAAGCAGTAAAGGTGGGGCCCACAGCATCAGAAGAGCCTGTAAGTGAAGTTCCATTCCTAGGCATACGTCAGTTCATCATTGAGCTGTGTTGCTGTTAGAAAATCAGGTAGCAACAAAAATTGCACAGGTGTATTTCATAGACCATGCCTCCTTGCCAGAGTCTGTCAAAAGAACAGTCATTGTGGTAAGAATAAACTTACTGACTTAGACTAACTTGAAGTTCAGTTGGTACTGGTTTAAACTGTCCAAGAATATACAATGGAACATTTGGGATAGTTGTGACATTGAACATTTGGGACAAGACATTTTATCAAATATTTACTAAGTTCCCACAGGTTTATATGCTGAAATATATGTAAAGTGTTATTTACTTATAGATAAATAATGCTAGTGTTTCCTTGAGGCCTACAAGGGATAGAAAAAGATATTTGCATCTGTCTGCATAAGCAGAGGATAAGTGTTTTAAGTACAAAGTGCTCCTGGTTCTCAGGGAAGCAGTGATTTATTAAAATAACATCAGGGTATTTTACTAAACAGTGTCAAACACAGGCTTTCATCTTATGGTCATAGCCTCCATAGGAAGGGGATAGTATATATTTCCCATTTTGCAAATGGAAACCTGAGGCTCATTTCTGCTGCTTTGAATGGGGAAAGACTTGAAGATGAGTGAGTTTTCAATATTCAGAGATGGTTAAAGTGATTTCAGTCCTAGAGATCAGCATGAACAGAGGCCCAATGGCATGAAAACACCTGGCACATTTGAGCAAAAGTAAATGGTCATGTGCCTGGTACATAGGAGATGTGAGCATGGTAGTAGGAAGTCACTGGGTAAGTGCAGAGGAGGAGGAAAGACAGCAAAGGTGGTAGAGCACAGCCTCAGACTATAACTTTACCTGTGGATCAATGCATTTAGAAATGGAGTCATGGGCCGGGTGTGGTGGCTCACATCTGTAATCCCAGCACTTTGGGAGGCCGAGGCGGGAGGATCACAAGGTCAGGAGTTTGAGACCACCCTGGCGAACATGGTGAAGCCCTGTCTCTACTAAAAATACAAAAATTAGCCATGTGTGATGGCGTGTAATCCCAGCTACTCAGGAGGCTGAGGCAGGAGAATCGCTTGAACCAGGAAGCAGAGGTTGCAGTGAGCCAAGATCACACCACTGCACTCCAGCCTGGGAGACAGAGCAAGAACTCTGTCTCAAAAAAAAAAAAAGAAATGGAGTCATGGTCTACAGAGGAAATAAATACAATTCTGGGGGAGGAAATAATGCAGTGTTAGGACTTATAACTTAATAAATTGCAAAATATGCCACTCCCTTGTCTCATTCCTGAGCTCTGCCTACTCCTGTGTTTAAACCGCATTCTGTATAAAATGAGTCATTTGAAAAACAAATGCGTATATAATATGTGTGTGTGTGTGTGTGTGTTTGTGTATGTGTATACACACACCCATATATTCTAGTATACACACGCACATAGCTATTGTCTTTTTCTGGGGTTGGGGAGCATCCCGTCTCTGAACAAGAGCATATTGTTCAACAAAGCAGAATGGACACATAAATGAATGACTGTTAGTGTCTCCATGCCATCCTAAGATAATAAGCACCTTTGAAGGGGTATTCACTGTTTCAGGCCCCAGAGGGACCATTTACTGCCTGGAGATAATAATGTTCCCATGTATCCCCAGGATACCTGGGAGAATCTGACTCACTATGCAAAAATATTGTTGAGAGCTTCAGATAAAAAGGAGTAATAAACAACAAATCTACAGAGGAAAGCACTCTCTGCAACGTTGTAAGCAAGACTCCGGGTACAGGAAGAGATTTGCTCTCTGTATTTTAGTAATTTAACAGTCAGTGTGCTTACAATCTTGAAATCAGCCTGACCTTCCAGGGATGAAAATGCTACAGACAGAGTCTCAGAATGCCTCCATGGAGACAGGAACAAGGAAGGCTAGAGAAGGCTCTGGGTTGTGAGAAGTGGGTGGGGGAAGCCATCCCCAAAGACCTAACCACTGGGAAATATTATAATTTGAATAATTTTTAAAAATTACGCCTATTGTCAGATAACTTGGGGTGATAAATCTTTCCATTCCCCAACTTACTTTTCTGAGAAACCTCATGGCATGGCAGCAAACGCATCCAATAACTATTGCCAGATAATGACGAATCTCTGATATATTTTGTCACATTGCAGTCTATGTTGCTAGTTTCATATTTACAAGCAAAATTGTTACCTCAAAATATGAAACACTGGCATTTAGAGAAATACAGAAATTACTCACTTCCCTGGAATTCTGCATGACAAATTAGAACTATGCTTTAACTCTAATAAATGTAGCTGTAACAGTTTTCATAAACATTCTTGAGATGTTCTTCTGGAGTAGCTTTATTTTGGCACCCTACTTTTCCTGCTTAAACAAATGAAAAGGTTGGCTGATATTGTCAAAATACAGCACTTCTGGTGAACCAAGAGCCATTTATTAAAATAATGTATTGATGCGGTGTCATAAAACACAAAATCATATTTCTGCAGGAAAAACCTATTACCCTAAGCCAAGATTATTTTATTTTAAAAGAAAAATTATTACAGTTGTGGATTCTGAAAGTTAGATGATGTGGTTCCGACCTTGGCCCTTCAGAGACTAACCAGGCAGCTTTTAATGCACCATAATATGTTATGTAAAAGATATATTTGTATAATTAACAAGTCTTGTCTTAGTAGAAATGCATTAGCTTCAAGTAGATTCTGGATCTCTTATGATTCAAAATAACCAACTTAATAAAAATACAAATGTGATTTTCTCTCGTTGTATAGAGACATGAAATAACACATAGCCAAAGTGTGACAACCAAACACACAAACACACACTCTCTCTCCTCTCTCTCTCTCTTCTTTCTTCTCTCGTCTCTCTCTCTCTCTCTCTCTCTCTTCTCTGTCTCAAACTCCTCCTGCAGGGTCAGGGCTCTCCAGAGCTAACCATTTTCCTGACATCGCCTTAATCTTGTCCTTTGTCACAGCTCTGCACTTTTTGCTCTAAAGGTTTCTGCACTAAAAAGTGGGGAGGTGAAGCCATAGTTCAATTCAATTTATTTTTATATTGCCTCTCATACAAAGGCTCTCAAAACGCTTTACAGTAAGAGATAAAATAATCATATAACACTTGCCCATATTGGAAATAGCCACAATCACCCAGACGGCAAGGGGGTAAAGCTGTGTGCACAGTCATGGGTCAAAGTCCCTGGCCAAGTACCCCTCGTTTAGAAACCATATAAATGAACATTTCAGCAGGGTGACGTGGCCATATAATATCACTTGCTGAGCCCCACATTCTCAAGGGACAAGTAAGAGGCTTCATTTTTCTATTCAAATAAAGCATTATCTCTCATAAACCTATGGTGATCTCAACTGGTGACCAGCTTCCTCTCATATGCAAACGAAAGAGCCAGAGCAGGAACATGTTTTCTTTCTATCGTTGCCAATTACTTTAATCACACATGATTTATGGCTTCCTGGAAAGCAGTTGTTCTGGGCCACCTCTTTTCATTGTCTGTGTTCCATATTTTGGACCCACAAGGTAAAAGAGAAAGGATAGTGGGAAGCCCAAAGTGAGTGGTATTTCTTTTAGTCAACCTACAGCACAGAGGGAAAAAAAATGCTTCCACTTGAGACTGAAAAACTCAGAATGAATCACCGGCACTCTGGGGCAGGAAGAAGGAATAAGGGAGGGTAACAGAGAAAGAATTTTTGCTAGATAAGGCAGCCCAAATTAAATAATAATTCCCATTGAATAAGAAACAAAACAAAAACTAAGGTCTGGAAAGGATAATGAATAAACCAATTCTGGGAAAAGGAAATTAGGTCAAATCAATATATTAAGTTTGCATAGCACTTTTAATTTGCAGAAGGGTTATTCTGGACTTAATGTAAGGAAACTGGAGATGTTACTATGCTCTGAGAATGATAGAGTTATACAGTATAAGATGAAAGTACACTCAGCAGTTGAAAGCTACCACGTTTGCAAAGACCTTCTTTTACAGTGCAAATAGCAACTTGAAATCACCAAACCCCAGGGAAAGCAATTCTCAAAAAAAGAAGCTTCTCCCTTGAACCCCCTCTCCACCCTCATCACTTAGTTTCTCAAGTATGGAGACAAAATGTTCTTTGTCCAAAAGCACATTATTCAAAAAGTGTGCAAATCAGAAGAAGCCCATTATGGCTCCAGAGGAATTCACACTGCTCATATCAGTAAATAATCCAAAATGCATTTAATTGGAACCCTGTTTCTAGAATGATGTGAACCTTTGGTATCCTCTACTTCTTGCATCGAGCCATATCTTTATAATACATAATAACAAACCAGAATATATTGTAACTCATTTTTTGACCTTTTAATATTTGTCACTGATTGTCAGAGTTGAGAACTACTCTCTATCTTGAGGTGATGGATTATTTAATTAACCATTGACCTTTTCCCAACATTTGTTGACAATGAGCACAGTCCCATGAAAGCTGCCTGCTTTGGATATTGGTCAATTCTGTGCTGTTTATCAATAGAAGCATACCATTTTTCATAACTTAGATCAAATAAGTAGAATTACTTTGTGCCATGTATTTACCTAAACCTATTTTCAAATGAATTCACATATGTTTCCTTTTAACTAGGAAAGAACAATAGGTTTACTGCACGTTTTTAAAGCACACTCCATGTTAACAAATGCATATCAGGTAGCACTTAAATGAGTCAACCTACAGAAAAAATAAAATGTCATTTACTATTTATGAATCTTTCGGAAAAAGTTGCAGTCACTTGTTTCTAATGCTATGTACATCTCCAGATCCCCAGCTGAATCTGACTTCTTCTAGGGAATAAGATCCCAAGAAAGGCGTACCAGACTCTTTGAAAAGTTCTTCTAAATGTTGTTTATAAGTTCCATTCATCAGTAAAAGAAATATTCCTGCATTTTTTCCAAGGGTTTATTTTCTTTATAGAAAATGATACGGTTTGTCCCCACCCAAATCTCATCTTGAATTGTAGTCTCCATAATCCCAACATGTCATGAAAGGGACCAGGTGGAGATAATAGCATCATAGGGCGTTTTCCCCCATCCTGTTCTCATGATAGTGATTTAGTTCTCGCGAGATCTGATGGTTTTATCAGGGACGTCCCTCTTCACTGGGTACTCATTCTTCTCCTTGCTGCCACCACGTGAAGAGGGATGTGTTTGCTTCCTTTTCTGTCATGATTATAAATTTCCTAAGGCCTCCCTAGCCCTACGGAACTATGAGTCAATTAAACCTCTTTCCTTTATGAACTACTCAGTCTTGGGTATGTCCTTATAGTAGCGTGAGAATGGACTAATACGAAAGTCAAAAAATTACAGTAGATTTGGGCTAATTTAGTAGTAAGATTAGAACCTTTCATCTGCATGACTGACTTGTGTACTTGTGGTGAATAGAATCTTCATGTGCCCCTCCAATAGTCCCATGCTACCCACCTCATTCCAGAAAGGATTTTTGTCCCTGATGCTGGATGAGGCTGAAAGTATTGCAAGCACTTCTGCCGATCCCTCTGCTTCCAAGATCCAGTAATGCCATATTTTAGAGAAGGGGAAACATTTTCAGAGGAGCTATTACTGGCTTGGTTGTCATTATTCTTGTGTTCACTTCTCGAAGATTTGCTCTGGGAACATATCATACCATAAAGGGGTTTAGAGCCAGACAGTCCTGAGTTCAGGATCTTAGTTCTTTTTCTTTCCAGGTGATACCGTGCACATCATTTATCTTCTTGGTGCCTCATTTCCTCATCTATGAAATGGGAATAAAAATAGGCACCTCGGCCGGGGGCGGTGGCTCACGCCTGTAATCCCAGCACTTTTGAGAGGCCGACGTGGGCAGATCACGAGGTCAGGAGATCGAGACCATCCTGGCTAACACGGTGAAACCCCATCTCTACTAAAAATACAAAAAAATTAGCCAGGCGTGGCGGCGGGTGCCTGTAGTCCCAGCTGCTCGGGAGGCTGAGGCAGGAGAATGGCGTGAACCCGGGAGGCGGAGCTTGCAGTGAGGGGAAATCGCGCCACTGCACTCCAGCCTGGGCGACAGAGCAAGACTCCGTCTCAAAAAAAAAAAAAAAAAAAAATCCCACCTCTCCCACTTACTCTGAAAGTTGAATGAGATAATATATGCAAAATTTCTAGCAAATAGTAAAAATAAATTTAAAAAGCTACAACTGATATGATACTGAATTTTCCAGTTTGTCATGTAGACACAGCCATTGTCTCTGCGGAGTTGAATACAATATATTAGAGATGTTTTAGCAACAACTGAAGTCCATTTCCATTTCCCTGGAGTCTACAGTGTTTAAAGATTTGACATTATGGAAGTATATTGTCTTCATTAATTTATGTTAATTTTTAATGTTAGCGTGGCATATAGTATAATATATATGGAAGCCTGTGTAAACACACACACTTTCACAAACACAAATATGCAGGGTGAAAGAGTTCTGACCCTAAGAAAGCAGATTTTCATTAAAGCTTCAATCTAGAATATAATATCAAGTGTTAACTGTAACAGTGCCATTTTTGTTCAATATGGAAAGCAAAATAATTCTTAAAGTGAAAGATGTTCTGAAATTAGCAAAACCATGGTGTATATATTTATCATACTTTATAAAAATGTGACTGAAATTAAACTTTAGAGCTTGACAATTATGTCCAATGAAACAGACATGCAAACTATGCTTGTTTGTTTTCTTGTATATCCATTAATCATGTGTTTCCTTTGGCATCTATCAATTTCTTTTCAAAGCCACAGAGCTTATCTCCTATTAGAACAGGTCTATAAGGGCATCTCATCAGATATCTAGATGGTTAAGTTGTACGTTTGATACATGGGTGACGTTATTGTAATATTCTGATGGGTATCTATTAGCATGTACATCACCGAAGCACAGACTCTCTATCGTCTGAGACAGTGGCTGCCCGGTCTGTGTCAGTGTCAATCCACACCAGAATCACAAGAATGAACAAATGTGACAGGAGAGGGCTGGACCAATTACAGATGAAGGGATAGTATCTACTCCCACCATTTGATGTGATTTATTTGGCGGTCTCTCTGCATTTGTAGGCAGCAGATTGTAGCTGTTTATGAAGTGACAAATGGTACTCAGTGACATTGAATGACTTCTCTAATCAATTTAACTTGTCTAAAAAGTGGTCATGAATTGTGGTATTCATCAAATGTCAGTGAATACAGAAAAGATTGAACTTCTTGTACTAAAAACATATATTCCAAATATAGACCAAAAAAAGTGAGAGAAATGAGTGACAAAATTGGTTTAAATAATTTTTAAAGGTGTTTTAAAAACAAAATTTTAAAAGTGTTTCACGCAAAGATATTTTTTTCAGAGAAGTGGTATATTTTATTGATAGGAGAGAGACTTTTTTTTTTGTCCAGTTTTATTTTGTTGAGGGGTGCATAATTATCTACATAAATGCATAATTCTCTGGTAGAAAAATAAAAACAACTTAACTGGGGTTGTCAGTGAAATAATTGAGAATCCTTTTATATAAAAAGCCTTTTAAGCTTATGATTCAGATATTGACTAAGTTTTTAATTATTGTTTTGCCCTTTTAAATAAAACTATTTGGGTCTAAGTGACTTTATTGATGAATTTATTGAATTCATTGTAAAATATTTAAAAATAGTAATCTATTATGAATGGGTTAGATCGCATAACCAGAAGTTGTTTGCCTTAAACATTCGAGAAATACACATATTTTTAAACGTACATGTATTTCAAACAAGACTTTTTTCTCACACATGTAACTAGTATACAGCGGAATAAAGTCATAAGCTGAGTTAACCTTACACAAGTGTATTTACATATGTATTTCAACTTATTAGATGTAGGTAGTCTTTTCCATACTTAATACAAACTACTACTGCTATAAGCCAAGAATGATTTTTTCCTATCTCTGTATTATTCAAATTTATTAAACAATATTTCACATTTGTTTGACACAATGTCAAACTCAGGACTCCTAAAGAACTGCTGTAGCTTTGGAACTGTTATGCTTTCTTGGACTTTAATCATTTTTGGCAAGGCTCCATTTCCTGTCAGAAAGTGAAACAGCTTTGGAATGTCATTTTCACGAAAGAAAACAGAGAGAATCCGAGAGGAAGTTCTCCTCCACTCCAGATCCCCTAAGATACTCAAACACGCTCACAGGAGGGCTGGAATACATCAAACATTAGCAGAGGGAAAAGGACACAATTTTCCCACATTAAAATACATGGATAAAGTTGAACTTCTGCTAAAAATAGTTCCCATGACTAATCCTATTAAGTTTAAAAAATTGGGCAGTATCCTCCCTGAAGCAGAATTACTCTCTGCCATCACACTCTGCTGTTCCCCCACCACCCGCCAAGCCAGCAGCCCCTCAATATTAGGCCCTCATCTTTCCCTCTGTAATGACATTTGGGGAAAAGGGAGAAAGAAAGAGATTGAACAGTGCCTTTTATTCAGGTCTCAGAAACCAAAGGAAACCAAAAATAAGATATAAAACTCAAAATTATCTCAGAATACCAACGCTTCGAAAGAGCAATGTACTGTTCTCAGTAGATCTGCAATGTTTTCCCACTGGCTCTTGGACTCACTCTGTGTCCCGAGGGAACAATGAGATTGGAGAAAGCAAACGAAGATTACTCTGAGATATTCCACTTTAAGGCCTAGAAATGGATTCACAAATTAAGCAGCAAAATGTAAAAGTCTCTCCTCTTTTGGACTTGCAAGCCCCTGATTTTTGCTGCATGTGACAACCTCATTTAGGAAAAGGAAGAGATTTAAAAGGATCCCTGAAAAAGGCCAACCAAGCTAAAAGATTCTGAACCCAGTACACATGTTGTTATCCAAGAGAGAGAAAGCTATCGGTACTCTCTCCATCCTGCAGTTCACACGGATAATCAATGTTACTCTGGTCTTTTAGAGGGGCAGATACGGGAATATAAAGGAGTCTCTGCTGAAGGAGTCATTAGGTACCATGATATTGGCATATGTTAGCTAAGTGATTAGCAAGGGTGAGGTTCAGCTGCAATCAAACCTAAACCCAGCTGATGCCATTAACACGCTGGATCTAATGAACCCCACAGACCGCATTAAAGTGGAGATAGCAAAATGACAATAGTAGAATGGCTTTTAATGAAATCATCAATCCAAGAAAGGAGAGAGATAGATGTCATCTAAGAAACTTTTGTAAAATCACTGGACAGTCACTTACTTAAGCACTGCTTTGAAAGGGCAGGCAGGTAACCCGCCCCTAATTTTCAAGAGATGCTTTAGACATTGTGTTTTTTAAGCAAAGTGGTCCATCTTTCTAGTTCTGCATTAGCATTCTCAAAGTGAATTGACCAACTGATTTGGACCCACTGATTCCACACTGTCCCACTACAGTGTGCAAATGCCTCCAGCTATATAAGTCATAAAGAAAAGATCTTTTGTTATAACTCTTAAATAGAATTGCACATGCTTGAGCTAATCCATAATTCACAGCCACTTAATCATTGGATCTCATCTGTATATACGCACGTCATTGAAAACTGTGACCTAGAACTCCATCAATGTGTAGTTTTGTCCTGAGAAGATCCCTTTACCTTAAAACTAACCGCATTTTTCAGCTTGCCTTGCATATGAAAAGTTTCAGCTTAATAGTTACCAAAGCAATTGAGATGGAATTTTTTTGAAGTTTACCGAAAGAAAGTAACTCTCTCGGGTTCACAGGCACTAGAGTGAGTAGTTAAGAATGTGGGTACCGTAAGCCACACTGCATAGGTTTAACTCACAGCTCTGCTCCTTACTAATTCAAAGTTGTAGTTTTTGTGACTAGACTAAGGTAAGAGAGAAATAAAGCATGTAGACAAGGAATGACTGAAAGCATAAGAAGTGTTTTCTCTTCCTCCTTTGGGTACCAATCCTATAATTCCCGCAATGCTGAACTCGAGTTAGTGAGTGAGTTATTTAGTTCATGAGTGAGTTATTTAGTTCGTGAATGAGTAAGTGAGTTTTGATGGTGGCCTTCTATGGACATAGATGGCTTGTCCTCTCCCTGAACTATCTAACATCAAATCTGAATCACTGTCTCCTGGGAGCAGCAAGATCCAGGAGACTGTGAATTCAAACTTTCAGAAACTTTGCCCAAAGCGTGTATGTCAACAAACAGAAATAATTAGCAAGGATGAACCATCACTCTTTAAAGCAGGAACATTCCATATCTAGAAAGGTTATAATTTTAGAAGCCATTTATAAAAGTTTTGGGGCAGCATGACCCAAGCTCAGAGAACTTCAGGTTTCTATTTAAAGAACCAAATCACAATAAACATTTAATTTAAATTTTTATTTTTTTTATGTTCCAGGATACATGTGCAGGACGTGCAGGCTTGTTATATAGGTAAACGTGTACCATGGTGGTTTGCTGCACCTATCAACCCATCATTAATTTTAAAATTCAAAATAAGCAAAGGAGTTGTCATTTTTGCAACATAGGGTATAGGCCTGATTTCTCCGTGTGAATTCATAGTCTCTCAAACTCCTGAGAAAATATAAGCCTATCTCTCTAGTCTTAGGGGTGCTAGCTGCAATTCAGATTTCTGTTTTCTAATTCTACTCGACCACTGGCTAACTGTGCAACTGCTTAGTTTATTTTTCTATGCTTCAGTTTCTTTCATGTGAAATGGGGATAATAATCTCAATTACCTCATGGGGTTATTTTAAGCACTAAGTGATACAGTAAGCATTGAGTCCCTAAATCACTGACTAATACACACAAAACCCATAATAAACATTAACTATTGTAATTTGTTGTGGTAGATATCATTGCAGAGGTTTATCATGTCATGTGTAACTTTCTTAATTCCTGATTCCTGGTGACCAGTTCCTCTTTTCTTGTGCCTATACACACATCAGCTAAACTCTGCTACAAATTCCAGCATGAGTTTTATTTCTTCAGGTCTTCCCTAATTCCTCCTCATCATAATGGCCCTAAATCTTTTTAGGAATTCAGTAAAACTATCATCTCTTGTTCATCTCTCTGCTACTTGTTCTGTCCTGTTTCTCTTCTTGACAGGACTAATTTTTTTGGTCACTGACTATCAGCCTTGGTGTCCCTAAATTCAAAAGGTAGGCTTTGTAATCTAAAAGAAATTTCTCTGCTGCATAAACATGTTTGGGTTTATTGGCCAGCTGAGTTCGCCAGTAAATGACTGCAACTATACTTACTTTTCATGGTTACTTTTGTGTTGTCTTCTTTGTAAGCCCAGCACTGAGGGCTACACCCAGAGTGCTAAGGAATGCCTGTAGGCGGATAGTCACCAAAGATGACTCTGACGAACAGCTTGCTGCAGCTCTAATGGTGAGACATATAAAATGCATCATACATTAAATTTAATGTTGCCTCATTAGTCTCAATTAGATTCCTACATTATACCAGGATTATGGTTTCTCTGTGTTTATGTTTTCTCCTAAAAACAAGTCTACCCCAGATAATACTTCAGTATACTTTTTAAACCTTTCAATAAAAATGTCCAGTAATGGATTAACATCAATAATACTATTGATGTTAAAAAAAAAAATCCCCAAAGAAAGGTAAACTAAATTATCAAATTTCTAAAGAGTTTCATGTCATGCATAAAGCCTATAAAAGAAGCCTGGAATTTTACTTCTTTATTTTACTCAGGAATAAACTTAAAAACTGCAAACATTGGTTCACTACGAAAAGTAATTGGCCTATTATTTTCTTTATTCCCCTTTCTATCATTATGCATAATATGTGATATGTTTTTTCAATAAAAGAATTGTTGCTTCCCTCCTCTTCTCCTTATTTCAGTTTAACTTTTCCTTTTATTGGCATCTACCATGAAGACATATCGCATTCAGTATCATCATAGCTATTAAAGAAGAAAGGGACTTGAGAAACCAAGGAGTGCAACCATTTTATAGTAATAAAGAAATTGAAGCTTAGAGGTTTTAGAAACTTGTGGAGTCCTGCAGTTAAGTAATGGTGGAACCACGACTAGAAGACAGGTGATCTGGCCCACAGTTCATCATATATGTGATGGCTCCACAATGAATGTGAGGATGTAAACTGCTGTCATGGCCCAGTGCACCCTGCAATGCAGGCCTCCCCACCCCTCACTCTGAGTTCACATCTTTGTGCAACTGCCTTATCTGAACAGACTGAAATACCTGTTGCTTGGCTGCATTTTTATGAGTAATTACACACTCATAAAAAAGAAAAGCCAAGGAAAATACAATGAAAACAGGTTTATCAAAAAAAGTCTTCAGTTGTCTGTCAGTAGGTAATGAAATGGTTGGAATATGGAAGTCCAGAAAGGCTATGTCTCATTCCCACCTATATGCTAGTAACATAAGGATTATAATGAACATTAAATAATAGCTTAGAAGGAATTCAGTCCTGCTGTAGATTCAAGACTAACCACTTTCTTCTCCTGTTATAAAATGACAGAAGTATTTCTTATCTTGTTCTCCTTGTCTCTCTGGGTTTCCCACAGCCCTCTGTCAATTTCTGAGATGTGGCCAAAGCACAGCAAAGCCTCATCAGGGAGGAAAATATCAAGAAAGGAAAATATCAAGACTTAGGGGCCAAAGAAGGAAACAGCAAGGGCGTGAATAGGAGAGAAAAATATTCTTGTACAATTTGGAAACACTGACTTAGCATGGAAAATGTTTAAAATTTACCATCACCTTAAAACTGTGAGCTATGGGGAAAGCTGACAGACTTGGAAAGAGCCCATTGAACACTGTTAGGGTAACACATTTTAGGCTGAATCACTTTTGGACAATACCTATATATTCATTTCTGTAATCTATACATTTTGAAGATGAACAACTATTTACAAAACTAACAAAGATACCTGTATGTTCATCCAGGAATTACATCTGATGATCA
>NW_012103543.1:604507-609890 GCF_000951045.1 Mandrillus leucophaeus
TTTCATGGTTACTTTTGTGTTGTCTTCTTTGTAAGCCCAGCACTGAGGGCTACACCCAGAGTGCTAAGGAATGCCTGTAGGCGGATAGTCACCAAAGATGACTCTGACGAACAGCTTGCTGCAGCTCTAATGGTGAGACATATAAAATGCATCATACATTAAATTTAATGTTGCCTCATTAGTCTCAATTAGATTCCTACATTATACCAGGATTATGGTTTCTCTGTGTTTATGTTTTCTCCTAAAAACAAGTCTACCCCAGATAATACTTCAGTATACTTTTTAAACCTTTCAATAAAAATGTCCAGTAATGGATTAACATCAATAATACTATTGATGTTAAAAAAAAAAATCCCCAAAGAAAGGTAAACTAAATTATCAAATTTCTAAAGAGTTTCATGTCATGCATAAAGCCTATAAAAGAAGCCTGGAATTTTACTTCTTTATTTTACTCAGGAATAAACTTAAAAACTGCAAACATTGGTTCACTACGAAAAGTAATTGGCCTATTATTTTCTTTATTCCCCTTTCTATCATTATGCATAATATGTGATATGTTTTTTCAATAAAAGAATTGTTGCTTCCCTCCTCTTCTCCTTATTTCAGTTTAACTTTTCCTTTTATTGGCATCTACCATGAAGACATATCGCATTCAGTATCATCATAGCTATTAAAGAAGAAAGGGACTTGAGAAACCAAGGAGTGCAACCATTTTATAGTAATAAAGAAATTGAAGCTTAGAGGTTTTAGAAACTTGTGGAGTCCTGCAGTTAAGTAATGGTGGAACCACGACTAGAAGACAGGTGATCTGGCCCACAGTTCATCATATATGTGATGGCTCCACAATGAATGTGAGGATGTAAACTGCTGTCATGGCCCAGTGCACCCTGCAATGCAGGCCTCCCCACCCCTCACTCTGAGTTCACATCTTTGTGCAACTGCCTTATCTGAACAGACTGAAATACCTGTTGCTTGGCTGCATTTTTATGAGTAATTACACACTCATAAAAAAGAAAAGCCAAGGAAAATACAATGAAAACAGGTTTATCAAAAAAAGTCTTCAGTTGTCTGTCAGTAGGTAATGAAATGGTTGGAATATGGAAGTCCAGAAAGGCTATGTCTCATTCCCACCTATATGCTAGTAACATAAGGATTATAATGAACATTAAATAATAGCTTAGAAGGAATTCAGTCCTGCTGTAGATTCAAGACTAACCACTTTCTTCTCCTGTTATAAAATGACAGAAGTATTTCTTATCTTGTTCTCCTTGTCTCTCTGGGTTTCCCACAGCCCTCTGTCAATTTCTGAGATGTGGCCAAAGCACAGCAAAGCCTCATCAGGGAGGAAAATATCAAGAAAGGAAAATATCAAGACTTAGGGGCCAAAGAAGGAAACAGCAAGGGCGTGAATAGGAGAGAAAAATATTCTTGTACAATTTGGAAACACTGACTTAGCATGGAAAATGTTTAAAATTTACCATCACCTTAAAACTGTGAGCTATGGGGAAAGCTGACAGACTTGGAAAGAGCCCATTGAACACTGTTAGGGTAACACATTTTAGGCTGAATCACTTTTGGACAATACCTATATATTCATTTCTGTAATCTATACATTTTGAAGATGAACAACTATTTACAAAACTAACAAAGATACCTGTATGTTCATCCAGGAATTACATCTGATGATCACGAGTCACTTTACAACATCTTATGCTAACCTAGTTGTTACTTTAATGACTTATGTAACAGATCCTTGGACACATATTGTAAACCCTGGAGTTTCTAAGATAATTTAAAACCCACTTCCAAATCAATTCCAACAATTCAAAGTTAGAGAAACAATTCATATTTTGGTGGATAAACTGCTGATTACATAATTGAGTATTTAAGTAGAGTATTACATGAATATTTTCCAAAATACAGGAGGATATGTAAAGAAGATAAAGACACATGCAACACAACTGCTCAAGACTTTGAATTATATAATTCCTGGTGTAATCATAGCATTTTTGTGCATGTTCTAGAAGAATGTAAGCCTTACAATATTAAGCATTAACAGCAAGATACTACTATGCACCTATCAGAATATCCATAATTCAGAACACTGACAACAACGAATGCTGAGAGGATGTGCGACAACAGGAATACGCATTCGTGCTGGTGGGAATGCAAAATGCTAGTCACTTTGGAAGAGAGTTTGGCAATTTTGTACAAAACTAAACATACTTTTGCCATACAATCCAGCAATCATATTCCCTGGTGTTTATGCAAAGGAGTTGAAAACTTATGTCCACACAAAAAGCTACACACAGATGTTTATAGCAGCTTTATTCATAATTGCCAAAACTTGGAGGCAACCAAGTTCTCCTTCAGTAGGTGAATGGATAAAAAATACTGGTACACCCAGACAACGGAATATTATTCAGTGCTAAAAACAAATAAACTATCAAGCCAGGAAAAGACATGATGGCAACTTAGATGTATATTACTAAGTGAAGGAAGCCAGTCTGAAAAGGCTACATACCATATGATTCCAGTTATATGACACTCAGAAGAGACAAAGCTGAGGAGACAATAAAGAGATCAGTGGTCGCCAGGGTTTAGGAAGAAGGAAGAGATGAATAGGCAGAGCACAGAGGATTTTTAGGGCAGTGAAAATACTGGGTGTGATACTATAATGGTGGATACGTATCATTATACATTTGTTTAAAACCATAGAATGTGCAACACCAAGAATGAACCCTTATGTAAATTATGGACTTTGGGTGATAATGTGTCAGTGGACCTTCATAAAATTGAACAAATGTACCACTCTCGTGGGTGGTGTTGACAACTGAGTAGGCCATGCATATGTGTGGGGAGATTGCTCTGAACCTGAAACTGCTCTTTAAAAAAAAAGAAGTCTTTTAAAAAAAATTAAGTATTAAAATACCAAAAAAAAAAAAAAAAGTTCCATGAACTTTTAACAAATTTATACTGGGAGAGCGAATTCTATGTACATGTAATGAAATGGACAGTAGCTTCTGCTGTTAAACTTTTGGGCTAGTAGCAAGCTATCAAACCACCCACAGAATGTCAAAATATTCTGTACACCTCAGAGTTAGAGATGTATGGCCCTCTGTGATTTATGGAAACCTTATTTATAATGTATTTTCTGTTCATTTCTGTCCAGTACTGCACCTTTTATAAACCTACTGATTAATATCAAACAGTGAACAAATCTGACAAGCAGGATTACCAATCTAACAAAACTGTTTATAGTGTGAATGAAAAAAGCACACCATTTCCAGGCAGTGTACTTAATAATAAAATCCTGTTGTACTTAAGTGGTGAAGGGATTACTTAACTGTCAAAGTTTCTTTAACTGTTAAGAGTAGCCACATTAAAGACATACTATTCAGAAGCACAGGCAGAGTATTTCATGCCAGTTTATTCATCATTACCATATTTCCGTATTCAACTATAACATCATTGACGTGTATAACAATAAAATAAATTCAACTATTTGAAATTAAGTTAACTCCCCCTAAGGGATTTTATGGTGGAGAATAAACAAAAATATTTGTTTATTTTCTTTTACAGATTTAAGCTCACTTTTTATAAATATTACAACATTTTTTCAAGAGATATCCATAATACCATATTGACTGCATCATTTACAATAACCGAGGTATGAGAACAACCTATGTGTTCACTGGTGGATAAATGGATACAGATATACAATAGAATATTATTCAGCCTTTAAAAAGAAGGTAATCCTACCATTTGCAACAATGTAGATGAACGTGGAAGACATTAAGCTATGCAAAATAAGCAGACATAGAGAAATACTGCATGATCTCACTTATATGTGGAATCTAAAGCAGCCACTCCCAAAAGCAGAGAATGGAATAGTGATTATCAGGGACTGAGGTTAGGGGTGGATATAGGGAGATGTTGGTCAAAGTGTCTGAGAGTTCAGTTATGTGAGATGAAAAACTGCTGGAGATCTAATATATAGCACAGTGACTAAAGTTACTAATACTGTGCCATATACTTAAAACTTCCTAAGAATATTGATCTTAAGTGCTCTCAACACACACAAAAAATCATGATTTTGTGAGGTTACGTATATGTGTTAATTATCTTAGGGTAATAATTAGCTTGGGGTAATAAGTTCACAATGTACACATATATCAAAACATTACATTGTATACCTTAAATATATAAAATTTTTATTTGTCAAGTAAATACCTCAATAAAGTTGGGAAAAAATATATATATAAAAGTGTTCCTTATTTTAATTTTAAATATTTTAAAATAATTTGGTAGATTATTTCTTTGTTTAAAAATAACTTTGTCATCAGTTTTTATGCACTAAGAAAAAATGTGCATATTATGTATTATATTTGAACATTTTTAGAAAAAGAACTATTATATCATAAACCTCACAATTTCCATGAGACATTTTGCAAAGCTCTTCCTTTAATTTTGACAATCATTTTAATCAATTTCTTTAGTTTCATAAATTATAGGACTACAGTGTATAGAAAATATTTAACTACATAATTATTAAGACTATTGAAACATCAACAACAAAATTTATATTACTAAGCTCAATTATTGTAAATAAACCAATTTGATAAATAAGTGAAAAGTTCAATAAAACTAGCCTAAAACTTTTTCAGACTATAAAGTTTTCAAAACAATAAGCAGAAAAAAATGGATCCCAAGACTTTTTCCCATGTATGATTCCAAATTACGTCTTTGTTAATGGAAGACAGAACACTTTTAACCTTGATTTTCAGATGTCAGTTTCTGCTACCTCATTTCTAACACACTTAAAATATAGAGTCTTTAGAAAGAACAATAACTTTACAGAATTCAAAGTATTTATTTCTCATCTACATGTTAGTTTTGAGCCTATGTTTATGGAAATCATAAGAGAGAAAGTTTCTGAAGACTTACACAGGAAGAAACAAAAAAACATAGAAGTAGGCCAGGTGTGGTGGCTCACGCCTGTAATACCTGCACTTTGGGAGGCTGAGGTGGGTGGATCACCGAAGGTTGGGAGTTTGAAACCAGCCTGGCCCACATGATGGAATCCCATCTCTACTATATAAATAATAATAATAATAATAATAATAATAATACAAAAAAATTAGTCAGGCGTGATGACAGGCACCTATAATCCCAGCTACTTGGGAAGCTGAGGCAGGAGAATTCCTTGAACCTGGGAGGTGGAGGTAGCAGTGAGCCAAGATCGCACCAATCCACTCCAGCCTGGGCAACAAGAGCAAAACTCCATCTCAAAAAATAGATAAACAGATGATAGATACATAGACAGAAAGACAGAGAGAGAGATAGATAGATAGATAGATAGATAGATAGATAGATAGATAGA
>NW_012103543.1:610921-630158 GCF_000951045.1 Mandrillus leucophaeus
CGAGACCAGCCTGGCCAACATGGTGAAACCCTGTCTCTACTAAAAATACAATAAATTAGCCAGGCGTGGTGGCACATGCCTGTAGTCCCAGCTACTCAGGAGGCTGAGGCAGAAGAATCACTTGAACCCAGGAAGCGGAGGTTGCAGTGAGCCAAGATTGTGCCACTGCACTCCAACCTGGGTAACCAGAGTGAGACTCCATCTTAAAAAAAAAAAGAAAGAAAGAAAGAAAGAAACATGAAAGTATGGCATATTTATAGGGAAAAAAATGACAGAAATTATACCCAAGGAAGCCCAACCATTAGAAATACTAGACAAACATTTTAAATCAACCACATTAAATATGTTCAAAAAGTTAAAGGAACTCAAAAACAAATGGCTAAAGGAAACCAGGTAAATGAAGTCTCAACGAATAGAGAATATTAGTAAATTGATGATCGAGATTATAGAAATAATCCAAATAGAAATTTTAGAGCTGAAAAGTAAAATCACAAAAATGAAAATTCACTACAAGGGTTCAATACAGATTTAAGCAGGAAAAATAATTTCATCCTGCTCAAATTGAAGATATGAAATTAAAGATATGTCCATTGAAATTATACAGTCTTAGAAACAGAAAGAAAAAGGAGTGAAGAAAATTTATCAGATTCTATATAGCAGTGGGTTAACATAAAGCATATTCATATTTCCAATATAAAAGCCCCAGAAAGAGAAGAAGGAAATAAAGAGGCAGAAATAATATTTAAGGAAATAATGGTTGAAAATATCTCCAGTTTGATGAAAAACATGAATCTTAACATCCAAAAAGCTCCACTAACTCGTAATAAAAGAAACTCAAAGAGATCTATGCCTTGAAATACATTATAATCAAACTAAAGACAAAGAACCTTCAAAGCAGCAAGAGAGATGTAATGCATCATGTACAAGGAATCTTTAATAAGATTAACAGTTAATTTCTCATCAAAAACCATGGAGGCCAGAGGGCAAAGGGATGGAAAAAAAAAAAAAAAAAGTCCATCAACCAAGAATTATCTCTCTAGCAAAACAATTCTTCAAAACCGAAGAAGAAATTAAGATATTCCCAGGTAGACAGAAACTGAAAGAGCTTTTCGCTAGTATATATTCACTATAAGAAACGCTAAAGGAGGACCCTTGGGCTGAAATTAAAGGACATCAGACAAAAACTCAAAGCAGTAAAAACAACTATGAAAATGCCAGTAAATGTAACTGTATAAGTAAATATAAAAGCCAGTATTATTACATTTTTGGTTTCTAATACTTCCTTTTTTCATATATGACTTAAAAGAAAAATATATAAGACAATTTTTATAAATCTATATTAATGAACATGCAATACATAAAGATATAATTTGTGACGACAACAGCAACATAAAAGGATGGGGAAAATGACTGTATAGAAACAGAATTTTTGTATGCTATTGAAGCTAAGTTGGTATCAATTCAAACAGATTGTTATACATTTAAAATGTTAACTATAATCCCAAGGGTAACTGCTAATACCATAATGAAAAAAAAACACAGAAAAGGAAGTGAGGAGGGAATCAAACACTATACTAGAAAAAACCCACTAAACAGAAAAGAAAGCAGTAATATAAGAATTGAGGAGCAAAAAAGATACAAGACATGTAGAAAACAGCAAAATGGCAGAAGCAAATCCTTTCATGTAAGTAATTACTTTAAATGTAAATGGATTAAACTCCCCAATTAAAAGGCAGAGGTTGGCATAATGAATTTTTTAAAAGAATGTCCCAGTTATTTTCTGTTTATAAGAGATTCACTTGAAATACAAAGACACCAATAGGTTGAAAGTAGCAGGATGAAAAAACATATTCCATACAAATAGTAATCAAAAGAGAGCTCAGGTGGCTATGCTAATATCAGACAAAATAGACTTTCCATCAAATAGTGTTACAAGACACAAAGGAAGACTTTATATATTCATAAAAATGTCAATGTGTCAATAAGCTAAAACAGCTGTGGGCATTGCTACACTGTAGCAAAATTCATGAGAGCCACCTTTATCTATTTAAAAATATAACATCAGTTACTACTTTTCTGAGGGTAGACCCTAAAATGTCAACCTAAACAACTTTGGAATATTTTATATTTGTGTAGTTCTGAAAAAGGAAGACTATTTATACTAGCAGCATCTCTGTTTTCTTTTGTTTCTTTGTTTGTTTGTTGGGTCTCAAGTCCCAATTCTTTCCACAGACAGAGATATCACCCAGCCCCATATAATTTTCTACCCTAGAGTATTACGAATTGGGTAAGTAAATACACCCAAAACGCAGATTGACTTTCACGACCTGGATTTTTTTGATTCATGATGTTACTGATTGTTTTAAAATTGTTTCAAGTGGAAAACATGCCATAAAATTTGTTACATTTATTATGATATTTGTACACTTAATTGCATTGATAATCATAAACCTACATACAAACATTGAGTATCATTCGTTCAGCGTCATCCTATACTTGTCAGCAGAATTCAAACAAGTAGATTAATATGAATCAAATATAAATAAAATAGAAGATAAAATGCTGTTGTTGCTGAAAAATTCCAGCTCAGATGAATTGCCAGTTGAGAGGATAACTAAGTAAAAACTATTTTCAGTGAAATTCACCTTCACTTAAATTTTGTTTCATTCAGTTAAATTTGCTTTATTTACATTGTCATCTTTAATAGAGTCATTCACGTTCTACTGGATTTTCCTTAAACTTCTTGGAAAAATTACCTTACATGTGGTTTCATTGTTTTTTTCTCTTTAAGCATACTCACTAAAAGCTCTTACCAATGACTAAAACTAACCAATAAATTAAAACCAATAAGAACCACCACCACCAACAAAAAAATACACCAAACATTCCTTCAGTTGATATCATAATTTACATTTGAAAAAGAAGGCTATGTTTTTCAGTTCTAATTACCAAATCTGGACTTCCTTCTCCAGTTCAATAGATCATACACTTGGCATTTTAGTTTTCCACATTCAGTGGCAAATTACATGTCTTCATTAGTTTTTGTGCTTATCTTAAACATCTGTTTTAGAACTTTGGACACCTCAGTAATTAATACTGACTATACACCTAAAACTACATGAGAATTATATTATGTGAATTAGAACTGAGGTGGGGAGAAAAGCTGAAGACACATGGCATGCATTTTTGTTGTGGTCTTTCCCCAACTCTAATCAAATTATCTACTACTTCTCTGGAGCTGAGTAGTTGCTGGGCATAGCAGGCATATCACTTCTGCAGGTATATGAGATCTTGTACTCTAGGGGAAAAAAAGTACTTTATGGCAAGCTGGTCATTGTCAATGACAAACAGAAGCCAAGAGTTGCTAAACTAAGTTCTCCCAACCACTGAGATTAAAAGTTCAAACTTTTGCTACACAGAAGACCAGGAATGGAGAGCCTTCCATTTGCTGCCCTAAAAGAGACCAGCATTCACCAGCAGAATACCATAAGCTTGCAGATGTGAACCATGATGTCTTCTACCACCTGGGGAATTTTCACTGCACAGTCAGACAGAAGTTTAGCTGGCACCAAAAAGTTAAGAGAACAGTAAGATAAAGGGATGGGGGCTGGGAGCCAGGAAGAGCTCCTTAGAAACCGGCAGCTAGAAGAAGAGAGCAAGCAGAACACTCAGAATATTCAGCTCCTTGGAAGGCAGAATTGCATATGGAGACTAATGACTTGATCTACCAATAACCAAACTTTAAGTGGCACTGAAAATCTTTCAATGACAACTTTGGTTAAAAAAAAAAAAAATCTAACTAGGAAACATGGCTACTGAGTTTCAAAATTCAATACAGAACTTGAAAGCAAGTATACTGCTGATGAGATCTGAATAAATGTCCTGAGATTAAGTAGAGCAAATATCTCAAAACACAGAGCAAAAAGGCACACATGGAAATCAGAAAGAAAAAAGTGAACAAACTTAGAGGACTTCTTCAGAAGGTAAAACATACTAATAATGCCTTATAAAATGAATTTGGTATGAATCAGAGTTAAGTATAAAATATGAAACACTAAAAAATCAAAGAAAAATTTAGAAAATTATGTCTTTCACCTAGTGTTGAGCTGAAAGTTTTGAAATGGAAAAAAATAAAATATTTGACTGTACAAACTTATTTTTAATTACATTGCAGAAGTTATTATAAAGTCATTATTAAAATATTAGAGTTGAAAAAATAGCTGCCAAGAATATGAAAGTTAATAGGTAGAGAATCATAATGTAGCAGTCATAAACTGATGAGAAAAATCTAAGAACCCTATATGCAGTAGTTATCTATTGCTGTAAGACAATGCAACTTTATCCCCAAAATTTAGAAGATTATAATAACAAGCATTTATTTTCTCACAATTTCTGTGGATCAGGTATTCAGGAGTGCCTTGGCTAGGTTTCCCTTGCTCTAGATTTCTCATAAAATTGCAATAAAGCTGTCATCCTCCACATACTCATGAAGTCTCAATTAGGGAGGGGATATCTACTTCCAAGTTCACTCGCATGGATTTTGGCAGGCTTCAATTCCTCATTCATGGGCCTCTTCACAGAGCTGCCTCATGACACTGCAGCTGACTGCTCACAGGGTGAACAATACCAGTGAGCAAGAGGAGGCACCCAAGTAGAAAGCCTGAGCCTTTTTGTAACCTAATCTCAGATGTAACATCCCATCATGTCTGTACAGACATATCTCAGAGATATTGTGGGTTCAGTTCCACACCATCACAAGAAAGCAAGCATCACAATAAAGTCACTTTTTTTTGTTTCCCAGCTCATACAAAAGTTATGTTTACAATATACCATAGTTTATTAAGTGTGCAACAGCATTATGTCTAGAAAACCATGTACATAAATTAATGTCAAAGATGTTATTAAAAATGCTGACACAGAGACACAAAGTAAGCACATGCTATAGGAAAAATGGTGCCAATAGACTTGCTGGACACAGAGTTGCCACAAACAAATAATAATAATAATAATAATATTTGCAAAGTGCAATAAAGTGAAACAATAAAACAAGATATGCCTGAACCATACCTCAGAGATATTGTGGGCCTGGTTCCAGAGCATCATAATAAAGCATATAGCAGAATAAAGTAAGTCATAAATCTTTTGGTTTTTCAAATAGTCTATTAAGTGTGCAATGGCATTATGTCTAAAACAATGTACATACACCTTAATTTAAAAACACTTAATTGCTTAAAAATGCCAATGTTAATTTGAGTCTTCAGCAAGTCATAATACTTTTACTGATGGAGGGTGTTGATGTTGATGGCCACTAACTGATCAGGGTGGTGGTTGCTGAAGGTTGGGTGGCTGAGGCAATCCCTTAAAATAAAACAACAATGAAGTTTGTCACATTGATTGACTCTTCCTTTGAGAAAAGATTTCTCTGTAACAATGCTGTTTTTATAGCAATTTATCCAGAGTAGAAGTTCTTTCAAAATTGGAGTCGATCCTCTCAAAACCTGACTCTGCTTTCTTAACTAAGTTTATAAAGTATTCTGAATCCTATGAAGTCACTCCAACAATGTTCATAATATCTTAACCAGGAATAGATTCCATCTCAAGAAACCACTTTCTTTACTCTTTCATAAGAAGCAGCTCCTCATTAATTTAATTATGATCTTGAGGTTTCAGCAATTCAGTCACATCCTCAGGCTCCCCTTCTAATTCTAGTTCTCTTTCCACTGTATGTACAGTTACTTCATCCACTGAAATCTTGAACCCCTTCAAGTTATGAGGTATGGAATTAACTTCTTCCAAACTCCTTTTAGTATTGATATTTTGATCTCTTCCCATGAATCATGAATGTTCTTCATGGCATCTAGAATGGTGAATCCTTCCAGAAGGTTTTCAATTGACTTTGTCAAGATCTATCAGATGAATCACTATCTATGATGGTGATAACCTTACAAAATGTATTTTTTTTAATAATAAGGCTTGAAAGTCAAAATTTTTCTTTAATCCATGGGCTGTAGAATGGATTCTGTGTTTTCAGGCATGAAAACAACATGAAACTCCTTGTACATTTCTTCCAGAATTGTTGAGTGACAAGGCACATTGTCAACGAGTGGGAGTATTTTGAAAGAAATCTCTTTTTCTGTGCAGTAGGTCTCAAAAACAGGCTTAAAATATTTAGTGAATTATGCTGTAATTAGACATGTTGTTATCCAGGCTTTGTTATTACACTTACAGAGCACAGGCTGAGTAGATATAGCATAATCGGAAAGGTACCTGGAATTTTCAAAATGGTAAATGAGCATTGGCTTCAACTTAAACTCACCAGCTGCATTAGCCCCTAATAAGAGAGTCAGCCTGTCCTTTGAAGTTTTAATCCAAGAAATGACTTCTCCTCTTTAGCTATGGATGTCCCAGATGACATCTTCTTCCTATATAATGGTGTTCTGTCTACATTAAAAATCTATTGTTTAGTGTAGCCACCTTCATCAATGATCTTAGCTGGATCTTCTAAGTAACTTACTATAACTTCCCCATCAGCACTTGCTGCTTCACCTTGCACTTTTACGTTACAGAGAGAGCTTCTTTTCCACAACTTCACGAACCAACTTCTGCTAGCTTCAAACCTTTTTCTGCAGCTTCTTCACCTCTCTCAGCCTTCATAGAATTAAAGAAAATTAGGGCTTTGCTCTCAATTAGGCTTTGGCTTAAGTGAATGTTGTGGCTGGTTTGATCTTTTATGCAGACCACTAAAACTTTGCCCGTATGACCAAGAAGGCTGTTTTCCTTTCTGATCATCTGTGTTTTCACTGGAGTAGCACTTTTAATTTCCTTCCAGAACTTTTCCTTTGTATTCTCAATTTGACTAACTGCTTGATGCAAGAAGCCTCGTTTTGGCCTATCTTGGCTTTTGACATGCCTTCCTCACTGAGCTTAATCATTTCTAGCTTTTGATTTAAAGTGAAAGATATGTGACTCTTCATTTCACTTGAAAACTTAACAGCCATTGTAGGGTTATTGATTGACCTAATTTCAATATTGTTCTTTTTAAGGGAATAGGTATTCCCAAGAAGAGTGAGAGAGATTTGGGAATGGTCAGTTGGTGGAACAGTCAGAACATACACAACATGTATTAATTATGGGTGTGGTTTGTGATGCCCCAAAACAATTACAATAATTGATCACAGATCACAACAGATACTATAATAGTGAAAAAGTTTGAAATGTTGCAAGAGTAACCAGAATGTGACACATGAGCACATGCTGTTGGCACCAATAGACTCAGTTGGTACAGGATTGGCACAAATCTTTAATTTGTTAAAAAAAAAAAAATGCACTACTTAATGCAGTAAATAAAGTGTGCCTGTAAAAAATGGAGAGACATGGATATCATTTCAATATGTAGCTATAAACAGTTACATAGAGACATTTACCTGCCTATGCCTACCTATATTTATGTGTGTCCATAAGTATACACACATAGAGATATATGAAAGGATGGACCAAAACAAAACAAGAACGTATCATTATTATAAGCCTCATGAACCTAAAATTTTTTAAAAAGTTGCTGTTCCTATCACTCTTGTCAATCCTGCAGCTCTTCCTAGTGAGTAACTATCTTAAACAGGAAGATACAAACCATAAATCCCATGAGTGCATGGCATTGAGGCTAGAACTTACTGAGGGACAGAATCATCTCCAAGTAATATGGGTGAGAGACCTGAGGCACAACGGAGCACACTACACTTTTACCAGACAATTGTTCCCCACAATGTCTTGCATTTATTTATGCTAAATCACTCCAATGTATTTTGGTTTATGAACTGATAGCCTCTGTCATTTTATGTCTATATAATTTTTAGAGTAAAGCACATTTCATGCATAGGAAAATTGCTAGAGCTAGAAAATGTATGCTTAGGCAAACAAAAACGATAACACAAAATGAAGAGCTTTCAAATGTGTGACTGTTGCTTTGTCTCCGAAGAAGCAAAATGTTTTTAAATCACAAGTAAGAGGAACCAAATTATCTGTACTATAGAGCACAAGCTCTTCACATTTTAACCATAAGTAAAAAAGAGCTAAAGTCTTATGTTTCCATAGAGAGTGTCAATTAGCAAATGAATTTTAAAGCACTTAAGATATAATTCCAAAAACCTATTTACAAAGCATGTGGAAGTTTTTTAAAATAAAGCTGAAAGGATATTTTTAAATAGTAATCTAACCTCAGAAAACTTTCCCTGACCACAGTCAAATCCAGATCATCTTAGCTATCTTTGGAGAGAGGCTTTTAAAACCACCAACTCCCACAATGCTGTAAAACACCAAGAAACAAATAATATTATAGTGTCCAACTTGCCACTAAAAAGGAAGATTTCTGTCTTAACATATTTCAAATTCCCATTTACTCAAATGAAAAGGGCCTTTTTACTTGTGCTATTGTGGAAGCAATCCCTCAGCCTCAATTCATTCTTGAGCAGTCTGCTCTTAAATGCTTTTACATTATGCTATCTTCTTTCAGTATGGCCTATTTACAATAGAAACAGAGCATGGTAACCAATTCTTCAATCTTTCTCAGACACAAAACATTCTCTCTACACAGCTTCCCTCACACTTGACACTACATCATACTGCCTTCATTAATGACGGGCCACACCTAACACTTTCCCATAGCCTGCAATTTCACTCTAATTACTGTTACTTTACACTACTGATGAATGGAACAGCTAAAATTTATATGCGTACCAGACACCACTTCCTACACATCTATTCATCAGGAAGGTTTTCAGAGTTGTTAAGGAAGAGTAAAATGAATAAGTATTGACCACGTAAAAAACTCCATTATGTAGGTCACTAATAAAAGAAAAGTTCTAGGAGATAAATGCAGCCCAAAGAAAAACATTTTCAAAGTGAATGGAAAGATGAGTAGTTCATAAAGACCCTGGAAACTCAGAGGACTATCCATCAGTGATTAGGATATATAGAAGCAAAGGCTGAGTAATTCATGAAGGGAGACAGACTGTAAATTCCAAACTTTTTTTTAAAAAAGTATTGTTAAGCGCAACTACTGAGTAGGAAAAACAATTTGTGGCACATCAGATTGGAAGATAAATTTCTAAGTAATGCCTTATTTGTAAAACTGACTAGATTTTGGCTGGGCATGGTTGCTCATGCCTTTAATCCCAGCACTTTGGGAGGCTGAGGCAGGTGGATCACCTGAGGTCAGGAGTTTGAGACCAGCCTGGCTTTGAAACACCATCTCTACTAATAATACAAAAATTAGCTGGGTATGGTAGTACATGCCTGTAATCCTAGCTACTCAGGAGGCTGAGGCAGGAGAATTGCTTGAACCAGGGAGGTGGAGGTTGCAATGAACTGAGGTCATGCCACTGCACTCCAGCCTGGGCGATGAGTGAAACTCCATCACATTTAAAAAAAAAAAAAAACTGACTACATTTTAAAATATAATAATAGGAATCAAATATATAACAAATTGTAATATTATAGCGGAAAAGTTCCCTGTGCAGAAAAATACTATGTGATGTTAATTTGGGGTTTGAAGAAATCCTGGGAGGTACTGAAACCTGAGTCTTGTAAATGCAAACGTCATTCAGCTTGCAAATGACAGAATCAAGATTCAAGCTCAGGCCTGCATTCTATGCACTGAACCATTCTACCATGTTGCTTTGACTCTTGGGTCCCATGAACAAATATCTTGCAGTATAGTAGGAAGATAAGATGTGGCTATTAATTTGGATTTATGAAAAAAAGATTAATATATATTTTAAGAGTGATTCAAGATTTTGAGCCTGGATGATTAAGATAATTATAATGCTAGTAAGGGACAATAGAGTAAAAGGTGATTTGAGTAAAATGACAAACTGCTTTTTTCTTTTACTTTTTGTAGGCCTTCTGCTTCCCTAAATGCTGGCAGTCACTCCTAGAATCTCCAGGCAGGAGACTAGAAATTATACATCTGGGAAATATGCCAACCCATGAGAAGACTCAAAGGTTATCCAATGAAATACCCTGAGGGCACCACAGTCACCAAATCCTATTCATGTGCTCAGAGTCTCCTAGAAACTTTTTAGTGCCCCACACTTAGATAGTAGCAGATAATTAAGGATATTTGAGCATGTAAAGAAAGAGTCCAACATGAGAAATAAAGGCCAAAATAGTTGAAGAGGAGGTAGGTGGAAATACTTGAGGAAACAGATTTCATGAAGGAGGGGAAAAAAACATCCAAAGAAAGAAGATCTAATAAATATATTTAAAGAGATAAAAGTAGGCATTATAGTCATTAAACAAGAATAAGTAACTATTATAAAGGAACATTCAGAGAAAAACAATTCTCTTGAAAATTAAAAATATGCTAACAGGAATAAAAACTCAAAATAGTTTAGAAGATAATGTTGAGAAAATTTCTCAGAAAACAGAAAAAAAGAAAACAAAAAACAAAAACAAAAACAGAAAATAGGGGGGAAAAATAAGAAAACTAGAGAGTCAGTCCAGGATGTCCACTATCCAAGTATCTTCAGTGGGGACTGTGGGGAGAGGGGTTACTAGAATAAAGAAAAGGAAATCATTTACAAAATAACTTAAGAAAATTTTCAGCAATGGAAGACATGAACTTCCAAGTTGAAAGAATCCACTAAGCACCCACCATAGTGAATGTCATTAAATATACAGTAAAGCAAACCACTGTGAAGTATCAGCATATGGAGAGCAAAGGGAGTTCTTACAAGCTTCTAAAAGGAAAAAACAAAGCAGTTTAAAATGACTGTGGATCAACAGTGACACTAGAAGATAGAAGAAAATTACTTTCCAAGCTGGAATTTTATATCAAAATATTACTCACATAAAGACATTTTTATACATGATTACTCTCAAACACCATCTTCTCCCTTGCATTCCTTTTTTTTTTTTCAGAAAGTTCTTAGTGGCTGGCTCCAACAAAATGAAGAAATAAATTGACAGAGAAAGACATGTGTAGGCCAGGTGTTGTGGCTCATTCCTGTAATTCTAGCACTTTGGGAAGCAAAGGCAAGAGGATTGCTTGAGCTCAGAAGTTTAAGACCAGCCTGGGCAACAAAGTGAGATCCTGCCTCTAAAAAAAACTAAAATAATTAGCTGGATGTGGTAGCATGCAACTGTGGTCTCAGCTACATGGAAGGCTGAGGCAGGAGTCCGGATAGCTTGGGCTCAGGAGGTCGAGGCTGCAGTGAGCCATGTTCCTGTCACTGCACTCCAGCCTGGACGACAGAGTGAGACCCAAAAAAATGACATGGGCACTGAAAAGCGAAAATAGACACAATGAGATGAGCAAAGACTAACACTTCTGCACCACGCACAAGAGGGCAACCTGTCCAGATTGGAAAAGGTTAGAAGCTTCTAATAGAGAAATGACACTAATAATACACCTGATTCTTCCAATATGTTGGAAAGAGATTTCAACTGAAGGTGAGTTTGGATAGAAAAAGTGATAAACATTTATTAGAAAAAAAAAAAAAAAACTAAGCAGAAGAAAAAGAAGAGAAAATATAATTTGTGCAGAAAATGAAAACTTATATATGCATACATCAAAGATATAACATAAAAATGAGGCTCAGATGTGGGTAGTGTTTGCATAACCATAATAATATAAACACTATAATATATATTGATCTGACTCAAAAATATTGTAATATTCAAGAATAAGGAGCTAAGAAGCACTAAGGTTTTGTTGTGACAGGAAAGAAGACAGGTCAGAAAAGAGCTAAATCCCATTTCCAGAAGTCACTGAGGAGCTAGCACCTAGAGCTAAACATTTTCAAGATAGAAATACATCCATGTTTAGAATACAGAGATGATAGAGTTGAAAGTCATTGCTTCTAGGAGAAGAAATTAGAAAAGTGGGCCAAAATATCCTAGGCAAATTTGTACTATTTGATGCTTTAAATTATATACACCTATCTATCACAAACAGAAATAAAAATCTGAGAGCAAAAGACATGGGAAAGGAAAGCCACCCTCAGGAAGAATGTTGTTGACTTGAGTTTTCAAGGAAGAGAAAGAGTACTCCTGAGGAACGGAAGAAAGGAGGTCATGCCAGCAGAGATGCACCAATCCAACTGCCAAAATGCTAATCTAAGTCTTTGCTAATAGCTTCTGCTTGCTTTTTTCAATAACCCTTATTTTCTTCAGTTTTAGGTTTTTTACTAAGCCAAATTGTGTCGCCAGCCACCTTCTAAATCTCTTAACAATATAGCTTTAACACCAGGAGTCATCTCAATGCACCTCCATGTGCTATAATAGGAACCATGAACAGGTTCTAGGGCACCCATTTAAAATATCTATTATTATAACTTTTACTGAATTCCCTGCCTTTAAATTGCATATAATGGCTAACAAATTGCTTGGTTAAATTAATACCCAAAAAAAAGTGAAATAGAAATCCAGCTCATTACAGTTTGGATCTAAAAAGCCTCAAACCTTGTTCTCTCAAGAACAAGGTAGCTCTAATATCTCAGAAGCTGAAAGTGGTTTGTTTACTTCAGTGTAGGTGGGCCTAATCTTCATTTTAAAATATCTGGAAAATTAAGAGTAATGGTACTATTTCAAGAGCATAATTAGAAAAACGCAAGAAAATGTTATTTGAGTAAAAAAGTATGCATTACTTTTGTCAAGTCTTGCTGAGTTCTGAGGACAAACCTTAGAAAGTGAGGATAGGAGTCAGACATTCCTCTGCCCACCTTGAGATGGTTCCCAGCCTTGCCTGAGGCCCTTGGCTGGTCATGGGAGCCAGAAGAAGAACCAACAGTCTGACTTCTATCCCAAAATAGATCCTCTGGATCAAAAATAGGCCTTTCTCCAAATCTTCAACCACGATTCTTTCTTTATTCTCAAAAGTGTGCTGCAAGCTCAGAAAACAGCAATATGAAACACTTGCACGGAGTAGAACAGACGTTACCAGAGATTGAGGTGAGGAGGATAGGGAGAGGTTGGTGAACAGGTACAAAGTTGGATAGGAGGAATAAGTTCGGTGTTCTACTGCACAGTAGGATGACACTGGTTAACATAAAGGTATTGTGTATTAAAAAATTGCTAGAAGAGAGGCTTTTGAATGTTCTCATCACCAAGGAAAAAATGCATGGGGTGATGGATACACTAAATACTCTGATTGGTCATTAAGCAACATGTATGTATCAAAACATCAAACTGTACCCCATAAATATGTACAATTAAAGTGTGTCAATTAATACAATTAATAGATTAATTCTAAAAATAAAAGTAAAATGCTTGTGAAGGGCATCTGTTTTATTTTATGAAAAGCTATAAGATTAATAGTGGTATAAATATTAACAAAATCAACACGAAATAAAAATTAGTAAATAACTGTATCATTTCCACTCAGATTTCATTCTGAATATTATCGAAGTATGAAGAAAAAAAAAATCATCGATTAAGTGGGCCCTGTATTTTACTTCATTTATTTAGTAAAGTCATGAGAGTTTAAATATATGTCCAAGAGTATATATTTTCTCATTTTATAACTATTGAGTCTTTGAATGATTTATTTCTTTTCTGGATAATAAATCTTTATATTCAGAACTACATTACTTTAAAGAAACTTAGAATTATGCATAAAGACAGAAAACCACCAAAAAGCACATAAGCCACTTATTTAAGCATATGTGTGTCTTTCACGGAAACTATAATTCGTGGTAAACTTCTTTAACTCAGAATGGTTTCATATTCTTTACCTTACCACATGCTTTTTGAAATTAGTAAAATGAAAGCACAAGAAAAATAGATATGATTAAGTATTAGGTTGGTGAAAAAGTAATGCCATTTTTGCTATAATAGTAAAAACCACATTATTTTTGCACCAATCAGATATGTCAAAACTAATAACATTTTTTTCAGCAATTGATACCCTACTTTTCAACTTACACTATCATATTATGATTTACAAAAACAACTCAAGCTGTGGAGGACCTTTAGGAATTAAACTGTATTACAAAACAAAATATTTCAAATATACATTCAAAGTGTGTTTAAAGGGCATGAGAAAAAATAATTAATACTGTTAATTCCCCATGTTTGGGATTGTCCTTCATACACACACACACCCCTATGCATCTTTGATAAGTTTTCACTATGATTGTTGCACAATAGAAATTGTAAGGAGCAGAACAGTAACATCAATGAGAAAATTTCACAGAAAATGCTGGTTACATTTGATAGGGTTTAAAAAGTGGCTTTGAGTTAGTTTCTGCTGAGAGAAATTCTTGGAGAAAGAATGTCCTTGGGAACAATAATAAACAGAAAACTCTATAGACTAGATTTACAAAGAAATAAATATATACATAGTCTATAAAGGCAATGTCTTGAGCACTATGCTGGCAATTTTCCAGGAGCCCTGGGAACATGCCTAATTTCCATCTAAATTTGCACACATCTTTATTGCAATCTCATACCCTGTGAAGATTTACTCATTCTTATGTCATTTGGCACAAAAGGAAAAATGAGATGTTTCTTCTCTCCCTCTCTCTCTCACACACACTCTCACTCTCACTCTTTCTAACAGTAAACTCAGTGATGCTCCTGCAAGATCCATCAGGAGTCTAAATTGCATTCCTTGAGATCTAGCCTCAGCATCACTAATATTTAAAGAATGGAAAAACTGCAGCCACAGCTTTAGTTGTGGAACTTACTCTCAAATAATTTTCACGATGGGAATTGAGTTGTACAAATGAATCACTGAATGAGGCTACGCCCCACTGTAATCCTCTCTGTAACTCATTCCACCTGTGCATGAAAAACACATATTGTCAGATAATTTTATTAAGAGGTTGCTAAATTTGACAGCCCTTCAAAAGAACCACTTCCTGCACGTTCATTTGAAAGCATATTCCTGGACCATTTCCTGCACATCCATTTGAAAACTATTCCTCTGCTAGTCATTCCCACCTTCTCCCTTTCTACCGCCTCTGTCCTTTCAGAGTAAAACTATATTCAACCCCAGGCTAATCCCTCTTGAATTACTGCCCTCTGCCCTCCCAAGTACTGCCAAACTTTTTGAAAAATATTTTAGGTTATCTTACCCTACTTCTTTGACATCTCTCACTCTCTTGTCATCTGTTCTTGTCCCACAAAGTATTGTAACTAATTACATAAATGTCAATAAAAACCTATGAGTCATCAAATCCAAAGGCCTCTTTCAACTCTTACCAACAGTAATGATGATGATGATGATAGCAATCATTCTGATAGCTGACTTTACTGAGCACAAACTATATGCCTGGCATTGGCCCAAGCATTTTGCACATGTTAGTACATTCATTCTCACAATGTTTTCCTTTAACAACAACTTTTTAAGAGCAACTTAAAAGAAACTGCAGGTTCAAGAAATGATTTTCCTATGGTTGTCCAGCTAGTAAGAACTGGCCACCTTGCAGCATTTTGTATATTTTCTATTTTCATTTCTTCCTAGATGTGTTCTTGCCTCTGCCTGTCTTACTTGATTTTGTTTCCAGCTCTAAGAGGTGCTGTCTCCTTCTCCTTCTGTTAATTCTCTTCCTCCATGCATTCTTCTCATGTAGTCTCATCCTCTCTATGACATTATGCACTCAAATCATTTCAGTCTTTCCCTCCTAAGGATGAATTCCAGGTTTAGATTTCTAGCCAAGACGTTCCTCCTGATTTGGGGCACACATGGAAATGTAGCCCTACCGCTTGTCCCTTCCATCCATAGACCTCTCTCTGTCATGCCCTTTCCACCTAGTCAATCTTGCAAATACATAGAATTTCCTTTTACACTATTTTAAAAAATCTTTCTCCATGTCCTTTCTGATTTTAGTTGTCCATATGAAGAATCACATTACTTCTGCCTCATTAATTGCAATTCCTTTGCAATAAGGGAAAAATTAATAACATGGAATTTAGAGTTAGAAGGCAGCAAATTTGAACTACAGCTCAGGCACTTACTATGTGCTCTGGAGCAAATTACTTTATCTTCCTACACCTCATTTTTCTTCTCAGTAATGTAGAAATAATATAGTGCTATTGTGAAGATGAAATAAAATCATAGGTATGGTATAGTAACACCATCATGCCAAACCAGGAACTCAAACCAATTTATAATAGAAAAAAAAAACTACAAATAAAATACCTTGGAACACATATAACGAAGGAAATGAAAGAGCTCTACAATGAGAACTACAAAGCACTGATAATAAAAATCATAGATGACACAAACAAATGGAAAAATATCCCATGCTTATGGATTGGAAGAATCAATATTGTTAAAATGGCTATACTGCCCAAAGCAATCTACAGGTTTGATGCAATTCCTATCAGAATACCAATAACATGTTTCACAGAATTAGAAAAAACTGTCCTAATATTTATAGGGAACCAAAAGAGAACCCAGATAGCAAAAGTAATCCTAAGCAAAAAGAACAAAGCTGGAGGCATCACATTCCCGGACTTCAAATTATGTTACAAGGCTACAGTAACCAAAATAGCATGGTACTGGCATATAAATACGTAGATCAATGGAACAGAATAGAGAACCTGGAAATAAAGCCACATACTGACAAGCAACTGATCTTTGACAAAGTCAACAAAAATATAAAGTGGAGAAAGGACACCCTATTCAATAAATGGTGCTGGGAAAATTAAAGAGCCATATGCAAAAGAATAAAACCAGACCCATGTCTCTCACCATATAAAAAAATTAACTCAACGTGTATTAAAGATTTAAATGTGAGACCTGAAACTATAAAAATCCTACAAGAAAACCTAGAAAATTTCTTCTGGACCCTGGCCTAGGAAAATTGTTTATAAAGAAGTCCTCAAAAGCAAATGCAACAAAGATAAAAATTAACAAATGGGACTTCAACTAAAATACTTCTGCATAGCAAAAGAAATAATCAACAGGGTAAACAGACAACCCACAGAATGGGAGAAAATATTTGCAAACTATGCATCCAACAAGGGGCTAATATCTGGAATCTACAAGAAACTCAACAAGAAAAAAAGACAAATAACCTTATTAAAAAGTGGACAAAGGACATGAACAGGCATTTTTCAAAAGAACACACACAAGTGGTCAAGAAACATGAAAATATGCTTAACACCACTAAGCATCAGAGAAATGCAAATTAAAACCACACTGAGATACTATCTTGTTGGCTACTACTGAAAAAGTCCAAAACCAACAGATGTTGGAGAGGATGTGGAGAAAAGGAAACACATAGACACCGTTGATGGAAATGTAATTTGTACAACCTCTATGGAAAACAGTATGGCGGTTTCTCAAAGAACTAAAAGTAGAACTACCATGTGACCCAGCAATCCCACTACTGGGTATGTACCCAAAGGAAAAGAAATAACTATATGAAAAAGACATCTGTACCTGTATGATTATTGCAGCACTAGTCACAGTAGCAAAGTCATGGAATCAACCTAAGTGTCCATAAACAGATGATTATATTAAAAATGTGTTAAATATACATATATATCACATGCATATATAATACACACACATGAATACTACTCATTTAAAAAAATGAAATCATGTTTTTTGCAGCAGTAGATGGAACTAAAGGCCATTATCCTAACTGAAATAACTCAAAAACAGAAAGTCAAGTACCGCATGTTCTCACTTAGAAACAATGGGAACACGTGGGCAGGCAGAGAGGATGAATAGACACTGGAGACTCCAAAAGGTGGGAGGGTAGAAGGGGAGTGAGGGTTGAAAATCTATCAGGTAAGACATTCACTGTTTGGGCAATGGGTACATGAAAAGTCCAGACTTCACCATTACGTGATATATCCATGTAATAAAATGGTACTTGTACTCCCAAAATCTACCAAAAAAAAAAAAAAAAAATTAAATAACACAATAATTATTCAGCAAAAATGTGATTATTATATTATTAAGCTGAATTTTTGACCCCAGATTCTTCCCCAACCATTTGCTATAAAGCAATCCCTGTTCAAAAACTTTTCATGACTTCTCTTCAGGACTTAGTTCCCTCAAGCTTCCATTAGTTCACCCCAAGCCTTTTCCAGATCTACTTTCCCATTTTACCTTCTCTTATTTCTCCAGTCTACCAATCACAGGCCAATACCCCTGCAGTTCCTCTGACATAACTCCCTTATCCACACCTTGCCTTTTCTTAAACAGCACTCTCTCATTATTAGTTATTTTCATAAATTTGTATTCTAATATTCACAAATCAAAATTTGATACATCCTGTAAAGACAGAGATAAAATTTCCATCAGAATTACTGTTTCCTAATTAATTTCTCTCTCTTCTGCATCCGCATATCAGCCCAAAGTTCTGTTAATGCAGTTAGTGAAATCTACCCTTTGTCAGTGTTACTATTAGTCATGTGTCTGTCTCTCTTCAGACAGAAGGACACAGACATTGGTCTTCTTCCTGTCCTCCCATTTCACCTACCCAGTGCTTGTTACAGAGTAAGTGCTCAATAAATATTAGATAAATTGAAATGAATTAAATGTTTTCAGACTTAGTATCCTGAATAAGTAATAATGTGGAGGAAATTTTGATTTCCTTAATATCAGAATCTCCTTAGAAGAGCCCAATCTTTGTGGAGGGAATACTTCGCTAAGCCAATTGGGAAGAGGCGTCCAAAAGAGAATTGTGAGACCCATAAGGGGGCATATTTGGAAAAGCAACAGATAATCTATAAACTGCTTTCTAAGGCTGGTAGGTTCTTTTCATTGCAGGCTTTGTGGGTGACAGGCAAGCAAACTTGAAGAAAGAGCTGAACTTCTCACGAGAGAGGAGGTTTGAGAGACATGGAGGCTCAATGCTGAAAGGAGACAGTGAAGCTATCTTTCTGGGAAGAACAGACATGTCTACTGTGTATTTTTTTTTTTTTTTCACATGTTGCCTGATGCTGTCAGATAAAAATCATCTTTCCAACCCCCAACCCACCATGAAATCATCAGTAAAATTCCATATTTCATCCCAAAGTAATGTAGAATGTAACTTAGTTTGGGATGGATGCAGTGGTGGGCTGAAGCCTCCTTCAAAATGGGAATAGGACAAGAACTGAATGGTTCAGCCATATCTATATACTATTTATATAATATCCTGTGAGTATCTCTTGTTTCCAGGATATAGGAATAAAATAATTTAGTGTAATGATGACTATGGTTCCTTTCTCACTTTACATTCCAAATCTTGTATTTGCCTAAGTATCATAACCAACCACTCGAACATTTATAGAG
>NW_012103543.1:631933-634073 GCF_000951045.1 Mandrillus leucophaeus
TTTTTTTTTGAGACGGAGTCATTCTGTCACCCAGGCTGGAGTGCAATGGCACGATCTCGGCTCACTGTAACCTCCGCCTTCCAGATTCAAGTGATTATTCTGACTCAGCCTCCAGAGTAGCTGGGATTACAGGCGCCCACCACCATGCCCAGCTAATTTTTGTATTTTTAGTAGAGACAAGGTTTCGTCATGTTGGCCAGGCTGATCTCCCGACCTCAGGTGATCCGCCCACCTCGGCCTCCCAAAAGTGCTGGAATTACAGGCATGAGCCACCACACCAGGCCAATGCTACCTTATTTTCTTGGCTTTCAGGTAGCTTTTTAACAAGTATCTTACTTGATCTAGAACACTTCTTTCCCAAATGCCTGCAAGTAAAAACTGCATATGGGCTAACATAATTTTTAATTTTATCTACTGTTCTGGATTAAATAGTAGTATATTTTCAGAATTTCATTTCAAGATAATCCTAACTTGTAATCCAGTAGATTATGGTGTTTCTACATTATAAATTTCCTAAGAAAAACATCATAATTGTATTTTTTTTTTCCTAAGAAACATCACAGTTTATCCTTGGGAATCACTTAGATGAGAAGAAATTCCTAGAAATTATGCAGAAGTGAAGTTAAAGTTGCTGTTCAAACAAGAGAAAACCAGACATTTTAACTGGAAATTAGAACAAGAACTGTTCTTTGAAAAAAAGTTACTTTAAGTTATGTAAATAAAAATTAATTTAAGAGCAGATTTTTTTAATAAGACTACAAAACAAGAAATTCAAAGTTAATGTAGACATTAGATATTAATTCAGGAAGAAAACAAAGAATGAACGATCTGAGATAAAGGAATGTCAGATGTATATTGAATTTTAAAACAATGTCATCTCAGCCAGGCACGGTGGCTCACTCCTGTAATCCCAGCACTTTGGGAGGCCGAGGTGGGCAGATCATGAGGTCAGGAGATGGAGACAATCCTGGCCAACACGGCGAAACCCTGTCTATACTAAAAATACAAAAATTAGCTTTGCGTGGTGGCGGGCCCTTTTGTTCCCGGTTCTTCGGGGGCTTGGGGCGGGGGATTGGCTTGACTTTGGGGGTTGGGGTTTGCGTTGGGTGAGGTTTTTGCGGTTGCCTTCCGTTTTGGGTTCCCCGTTGGGCTTCCTTTTCAAATTAATTAATTAATTACCATTTATAAAAAAAACCACACACACACAGTGTCATCTCATTCAATCTTTTCCTAAGTTAATTACATGATGGAATTTAAGTTTAGGTGATAGACATGAGTGAATTTACATGTTTGTACCTTTCCCGTTTATTCCATAAGTAAATATGGCTTTCAACTGAAGGACACAAAGGTACTAGGATGTAGCATTAGAGGATGCAATCATTTAAATGAGAAATCTTAGGGGTTTATATTAATTTCCCAACATGTTGGGTTGATAGATAATTATATGATTAGGAAGGTTTTTTTGTTTTTGTTTTTGTTTTTGTTTAATCCTCCCTTATGTACCCAATAGAACAGAATGCCTTCTTTGGAGCTTAGGATACAAATTACCTAACAAGTCATACACTCTGTGTAATAAAATCACATATATAAAATCTATGGAGTACATAAGTGATTATCCTGAATATTCTTGCTTTATTTTTTATAAAAGGATAAACAGTAACATTTGGGGTGTGGTTTTATCAAATTTTGCTTATTATTATTAATTTTAATCTAATTTAAAAATATATTTCAATATGAAAGACATGTAATGGGGTGGTGTGTGTCTGTGTAATAAGAAGGTTTGCATGGGTATGAAGAACTGAGAAAAAAACTATTTACTTCATGTTAACATGAAAACTTTATTTCCTTATTTATATGACATTATTACAAAAGTAAATAATTTATAAAGGTAAAATTTTTATTGCAATATGCTTCTGAAAAACAGTTTAGTCATTTTACTCAGTCTCACACCCCGGCCTTATCATCATATCATCTCCATTTATTTCCTATTCCAAATATGTATGAAATAGATTTAAATTTTAACTTTCAGATAGTCATATCCACATTGCTCTTGGTGAGGCACTTTGTGCCCACAATTCTATCATAAACTAATCAATTGTACCAGAAATAACCATTCAGTTATTAATTCCATACATACATG
>NW_012103543.1:634638-638262 GCF_000951045.1 Mandrillus leucophaeus
GTTGGCTACTACTGAAAAAGTCCAAAACCAACAGATGTTGGAGAGGATGTGGAGAAAAGGAAACACATAGACACCGTTGATGGAAATGTAATTTGTACAACCTCTATGGAAAACAGTATGGCGGTTTCTCAAAGAACTAAAAGTAGAACTACCATGTGACCCAGCAATCCCACTACTGGGTATGTACCCAAAGGAAAAGAAATAACTATATGAAAAAGACATCTGTACCTGTATGATTATTGCAGCACTAGTCACAGTAGCAAAGTCATGGAATCAACCTAAGTGTCCATAAACAGATGATTATATTAAAAATGTGTTAAATATACATATATATCACATGCATATATAATACACACACATGAATACTACTCATTTAAAAAAATGAAATCATGTTTTTTGCAGCAGTAGATGGAACTAAAGGCCATTATCCTAACTGAAATAACTCAAAAACAGAAAGTCAAGTACCGCATGTTCTCACTTAGAAACAATGGGAACACGTGGGCAGGCAGAGAGGATGAATAGACACTGGAGACTCCAAAAGGTGGGAGGGTAGAAGGGGAGTGAGGGTTGAAAATCTATCAGGTAAGACATTCACTGTTTGGGCAATGGGTACATGAAAAGTCCAGACTTCACCATTACGTGATATATCCATGTAATAAAATGGTACTTGTACTCCCAAAATCTACCAAAAAAAAAAAAAAAAAATTAAATAACACAATAATTATTCAGCAAAAATGTGATTATTATATTATTAAGCTGAATTTTTGACCCCAGATTCTTCCCCAACCATTTGCTATAAAGCAATCCCTGTTCAAAAACTTTTCATGACTTCTCTTCAGGACTTAGTTCCCTCAAGCTTCCATTAGTTCACCCCAAGCCTTTTCCAGATCTACTTTCCCATTTTACCTTCTCTTATTTCTCCAGTCTACCAATCACAGGCCAATACCCCTGCAGTTCCTCTGACATAACTCCCTTATCCACACCTTGCCTTTTCTTAAACAGCACTCTCTCATTATTAGTTATTTTCATAAATTTGTATTCTAATATTCACAAATCAAAATTTGATACATCCTGTAAAGACAGAGATAAAATTTCCATCAGAATTACTGTTTCCTAATTAATTTCTCTCTCTTCTGCATCCGCATATCAGCCCAAAGTTCTGTTAATGCAGTTAGTGAAATCTACCCTTTGTCAGTGTTACTATTAGTCATGTGTCTGTCTCTCTTCAGACAGAAGGACACAGACATTGGTCTTCTTCCTGTCCTCCCATTTCACCTACCCAGTGCTTGTTACAGAGTAAGTGCTCAATAAATATTAGATAAATTGAAATGAATTAAATGTTTTCAGACTTAGTATCCTGAATAAGTAATAATGTGGAGGAAATTTTGATTTCCTTAATATCAGAATCTCCTTAGAAGAGCCCAATCTTTGTGGAGGGAATACTTCGCTAAGCCAATTGGGAAGAGGCGTCCAAAAGAGAATTGTGAGACCCATAAGGGGGCATATTTGGAAAAGCAACAGATAATCTATAAACTGCTTTCTAAGGCTGGTAGGTTCTTTTCATTGCAGGCTTTGTGGGTGACAGGCAAGCAAACTTGAAGAAAGAGCTGAACTTCTCACGAGAGAGGAGGTTTGAGAGACATGGAGGCTCAATGCTGAAAGGAGACAGTGAAGCTATCTTTCTGGGAAGAACAGACATGTCTACTGTGTATTTTTTTTTTTTTTTCACATGTTGCCTGATGCTGTCAGATAAAAATCATCTTTCCAACCCCCAACCCACCATGAAATCATCAGTAAAATTCCATATTTCATCCCAAAGTAATGTAGAATGTAACTTAGTTTGGGATGGATGCAGTGGTGGGCTGAAGCCTCCTTCAAAATGGGAATAGGACAAGAACTGAATGGTTCAGCCATATCTATATACTATTTATATAATATCCTGTGAGTATCTCTTGTTTCCAGGATATAGGAATAAAATAATTTAGTGTAATGATGACTATGGTTCCTTTCTCACTTTACATTCCAAATCTTGTATTTGCCTAAGTATCATAACCAACCACTCGAACATTTATAGAGTGCCATCAAAATGTGGTATTAGATTAAGTAGAAAACAATAATTATGATATGAATACCTAATATTTTTTACTAATAACATTTGCTACTTACAATATGCCAGGCACTTTCATAAGTTTATTATCTCATTTAATCCTACCTACAACCGCACACTGCTAGCATTTCCATTTTAGAGGCTTAGAGAGGTTGAAGAACTTGCCCACAGTCCTGAAGCTAGTAAAAGACAAGGCCAGGAGTTAAGTCTATTTTCATCTACTTTAATACAGATGTTCTTAACCACAGTATTTACTGCTATTAAGGGATCCAAAGATATACAATATGCAAAACCTGCTACCAAAATGCTCACAATTTATTTGAGCAGATTAAGCAAATTATCCTTAAAAGATAACTCAGGCAATGGCTGGAATTTGAGTGTCTAATTACAGTTTCCAAAGTAAAAATGAGAAAGTCGCTTGAGATTTAAATATTCTGATTTCCTCTGAGTCAAAATTTAGCCAATATTTTCAACCAGTCATGATGGTTCTGATCATCTTTAGATAAGATAAACGCCATACTGGCTACTGTGCTAAATGGCACTTACTAAGCCAAATAGATTGGTTACTTTGGTGAACTATGTATATGCAATCAAGAAAGTTGTCCATAAATATTTCTAAAGAACATTCTTTATCCATTTATCTGTTGATGTACACAGGTTGATTTCATAACGTGGCTATTGTGAAAACTGCTGCAATAAATATGGGGGTGCAGATAGCTCTTCGACAAACAAATTTCGAGCTTTTTGGGTACATCCCCACAAGTGAGATTTCTGGATCATATGGTAGTTCTATTTTTAGTTTTTTGAGAAGCCTTCATAGTGTTCTGCATATGGCTGCACTAATTTACATTCCTATCAATAGTGAACAACGGCTCCCTTTTCTCCACATCCTTGCCAACACTTGTCATCTTTTATCTTTTTGATAAAAGCCATTTTGACAGATACAGTATATGCACACAATGGAATACTATTCAGCCTTTAAAAAGGAAGAAATTCTGTCATTTGCGACAACATGGATGGAACTGGAGAACATTATGCTAAGTAAAATAAGTCAGGCACAGAAAGACAAATACTGCATATTCTCTTATCTGTAGAAATGAGAACAATCAAACTCACAGGAGCAGAGAGTAGAATGAGGGTTACAAAGACTGGAAAGTGGGGGAATGAAGAGATAATGGTCCAAAGTTACAAAATCTTAGGAGTAATATGTGTTTATTTTTAGTTCTATTACACAGTATGGTGAATATAGTTAATAATACAGGATTATACATTTCAAAATTGGAAAGAGAGCAAATTTCAAATGTTTCCCCCCCAAAAAAAGTATTTGAAGTGACAGATACATTAATGAGGTTTATGTAATTATTTCATACTATGTACACAAATTATAACATCACTTTTTACCCCATAACTTTATACAAGTATAACTTGTCAATTTATAACAAGAACAACAAAAAAAACTTTTGGGTATTTAAAAAAAATGCTACCTTCCTTATCTTTTTTTTTTTTTTTTTTTTTTT
>NW_012103543.1:639978-648557 GCF_000951045.1 Mandrillus leucophaeus
ATGTAATGGGGTGGTGTGTGTCTGTGTAATAAGAAGGTTTGCATGGGTATGAAGAACTGAGAAAAAAACTATTTACTTCATGTTAACATGAAAACTTTATTTCCTTATTTATATGACATTATTACAAAAGTAAATAATTTATAAAGGTAAAATTTTTATTGCAATATGCTTCTGAAAAACAGTTTAGTCATTTCACTCAGTCTCACACCCCGGCCTTATCATCATATCATCTCCATTTATTTCCTATTCCAAATATGTATGAAATAGATTTAAATTTTAACTTTCAGATAGTCATATCCACATTGCTCTTGGTGAGGCACTTTGTGCCCACAATTCTATCATAAACTAATCAATTGTACCAGAAATAACCATTCAGTTATTAATTCCATACATACATGTACACCTGCTGTATACCACGCTTAGGTTCTGAAGATATAGCAGTATATGGAACAGATACAAATCCTGCCATCCTGCAACCCAGTTTCTGATTGGCAATAGTTTCCTCTGCGTTGGTCAAATAAGCAAGCCCGACTTGAATTATCGCTTCCAGTTAGTAGAACAGTGTCATCATGAGGTGGATTTTAAGCTTTTCCAGTTCTCTGAACAACAAACTCTGGACACCTACCTATACTACTTTCATATTAGCCAAGCTTCTGGGGTTCCAGAACAATTCTAGGGTAAGGAAGAAACTTCTCCCTGCAGTAGACTTCCTATTAATAAGCATATGTGCAGATGGAGTGATGCACTGAAATAAGGACATTATTACCAGCTTTGTACTCTGAGATATTAAAGAAGTACATTCAGGTTGCATTAAACTAATATCTAGTTGGTATTTTTCACTTGTTTAACAATTTTTATATTTGCCCTTTATGTTCAGGATGAGATTTTTTTAAAAGATGCTAGAACTCTGAATTTACAAAGATTTATCCAATACATCTGATAAACCAATTCTAAATAGAAGAAGGTTTGTAACAAGTCTTCTCCCTGACCCTATAAATCTAAGCCAAGACAGTGAAGATTCCATGTGCTGCCTCCAGGCTCTACACAACTTTGTGCTGTATTTTAAAACTACTCCCAACTGTGCTATCCTCAGAGGTGATAAAGAAGAACTTTATTACCAAACTTTCCTCAACCTCCATATTCTTATTCCCCTGGCTCCATATACTTGAAGACTGTGATTGCATCTTAACTGAAATAAATCATATATGGAATATTGTAGTTCTCCAAGGTAGCTAAAACACAACCACTCCACATTAGTGCAATTCTTTGACAGAGTGGACAAAATAACTTTTGCATCTGAGAACCTCTAAATATCAGGCAGATAAGAGAACCGAGCTTCCTGACCCTACAAGATCAGGCCCCTACTTACTTGCCTCCCAGTTCACCCCATTTCCCTACACGTCCTTGACTTTGACACCTTGGTGTTCTTTCAGACCCTTATGTGTCTCATGCCGCTTTATGTACAAGCACTTTCTCTACTCTGTTATCTCTGTGGGAAACTTCTGCCTTCACCTTTTTATTAGTGAAATCATCTTTCAGCTCTCAACACAGATGTCATTTCTTAGAGACAGATCATGTCCCCTGTTACAAGTTCTTATGGTGGGAGAGTTTCCTGTGGCAGCTCCTAATGTGTGTTGTGATTATATGTTAATGTCTATCCCCTCCTCCAAGGTTGTAAGTTACGGAAGAGCTGCCAGCATACTTGTTTTCTTGTTCATCGTTCCACATCCATGCCTAGTACATGGTAGATATTTAAGTAATACTTACTTAACGTCTAAATGAATGAGAGGGTGAAGATCTCAATAACCTGTAATAATTATGTCAAATATAACAAACTCTAATGTAAAATGAATAAGTGCAAATTCCAACATTTATATCCATACAGCCAACTACACGGGTGCAGAATGGGGAGCATGAAGCTTAAGGGCAGCTCATATAACAGTGTACTTCATAATTTTAGTTAATTACAATTTCCAGGTGAGTCAACAGCATGACTGCCTCAAGACAGAAACACTCAGAGTATAGTGCCCTAAATCACTGCAATGCCTTCCCCTTTATACTTCAAATTGATCTAACTATACCAAGAAAACTGTGGGATACTACTTTTATAGGAATGCCAATACATCGGAGAATACTCAGAGAACAGATATTAGAATGAGGTGATGGTAAACCATTACAATCACTGAAAACAGCTATATTGTATTCATTCATTCACTCATTTAATTCATTTATTGAGTATGACTGAGTATATTATACCTGGCACAAACCTGGACACTTGGAAACATCAGCAAATAAAATAGACAATGGTATCTGTCTCGTGTACCTTCCATTCTTTAAAGAATAACAGATAATATTATAATAAATAAGTAAATCATGTAGAACATTAGAAGGTATAAGCCCTATGGAAAAACATGTTGAACAATTAAAGGAGGGTCTGGGGTGCTGGGAAGAGTGTGAGGTGATAAGTTGCAGGGTTAATACTGTGATGAGGGTTGACCTTATTGAAAGGATCAAAGAATGGAAGGGAGTAAGGGAATCAGTCAACTGGATATCAGGAGAAGAATATTCCAGGCAGAGAAAACACTCAAGCAAATACCCTACCACAGGATAGAGATTACCTGGCATATTGGTGGGACAACAGGGAACAGTGTCGCTGAGGCAGAGTGAGTCCAGAAGGAAAGCACAAGAGAAGTTGAGTTGCAGGAGGCAGATCTTGGAAGGCCTTGCAGGCCATTACAAAAATGTTGGTGTTTTCTCTAAAATGAGTAAGTAGATGAGGCTGGATTAAAATCTGTATGATCCAAAGAGTAGAAAATTTTAAGAGGCAAAATTTGACGCTATATTAATAATATTACCAGGGATTAACATCAACTGAAATATATAATGGGCCACCTCATCCTAATTTGTAACTTTATGATAGGCACCTTGAATGTACATCCATAAGTCATGTCCAATTTCCTTATAGAAAAAGACAGGTAGAAAGTAAAAAATGCAAATGAAACGAGATTTCAAAACTTCATAAGTCCTTCTTATTCTAATACAGAATTCTAATGATGAACCTCATGGCCTGTCAAAACCTAGAGAAACAGTTTCCAAATAACAAAATCGTAGTTGTAGTTCACATATTATAAATGATACATAATATCTTTTAATTTATTAAAAATACAGAATATTATAGCAAGTATAACAATATAAACTATAGACTACATATTCAAAACTATAAAGTAAATGAATATAAAACATAGTATTTCAAACTTTATATCACAGATATTGTGAATGTATGTCATTCAAAACTAAGCACGATTTTGCTTTTGACAGTTTTTAACCCTCCATCAACATTTCCTGTTAAATAGTGAAAGCAGTAAGATTTCCAGGGCATATATTCATTCCTCATTGAGGGAATTTTTTTAATGTAAACATCTTTAGATTTATCTAGTGAAAAGTTTAAAAATTATTTTTAAGAATCACACAATTACTATCTGTTTTTCTAGTTGAAAATAACTAGGAGAATTCGAGTTGACAAAAATGCAACCTCAATACTATTTTGACTTTTTAAAATAAAGCCTTTCCCTATTAAGGAGTCTACCCATCCAGCAAATTCTTTATAAAGGGGAAAAAACATGCCAACATACACACAAACACACACATCTTCCTAAAAATGTTCTTGTTACCCTGCAAAAGTCACAAAACAGCAAACCTAAATGATTAGACTAACTCACCCAGCTCACTAGTCAATTTAGAAAAAGAAGGAGGTCTTCAGAGTGAAGTAAGTGGACAGATTGAAGAACGAGGAGGGGGGTAATGTTTTCTGGAAGTAGCTCTTAGAAATCCTGTTCACAGCCTGGAACTGCATAAATTTTCTCTGCATATGTTATTGCTACCTTGGGGGCCATGATAGCATATGCATTTTGGGTTTTTCAAAAAATAGATATATGTACATGAATATGTGTGTTTAATGCATAAATATTATGATGATTTTCCTTTCATGGGACTCTGTAGTCCCTTCAGACTTTATTACAGCATATACAGTAAATAAACAGTAATCTATTGAGAATGCATATATTTTTTGAGAAAACCCCAAATTGAATTGAAGGGGGCTGAATGTTATTGCCTAATGTAGAATATTTCAAAATGTAAAATTATTAAGCCAAATAAACTCAGGAAAACAATCAGACATTTGGTGGCAACACTGAATCCAGCAGAAGAATCAACATGAGTATATAAACTGGAACACGGAGTCTTGAAAAGGCAAGAAAATCACACTTATGCATTCGTGTAACGGCTACAATTTAAAAGTTAAAAAAGCAAACTAACATATTGCTAAGATGCATTATGTAATACGATTAGAAGAAAATCTACCTCTAGTCAGGTGATTTCAATAAACCAGTACGTTCAGTGTTTTGAATACCTGAAGGTTATAATTGTGAAAAGAATATTATTTGATGATATATTCAGTTCCTGATGTACTTTGTTTTTCAGAAAAGATATACGTTCAGTGTATTTAGTCTTACTGTTCTTTGTACACATGACAGAACAGCATGATAAAAGCGAATGATTGCAATATATTTTGTTTCTCAGTAAGTTTCTTCAAACACAGACTGACAAATCTAATATGAATCCCCAGAAATTCAGTTACTTCTAAGCTTCAGTACTCTGGAATACATAAAATAAATACATGATCAATGAAATGAAATATGACAAAATGTTTCATATTGATGTTTTCTTCTTTCAAAAATGCCTTTTTGGTTAATGCCCTAAGTCACTTTTTCCACACATTTTCTTTTTTGCAATGTATAGATTTCCTAGTTCTGATTTCAAGTTCAGGGAGCCTGGGGAGAAGTGGGAGAATTCTTCAAACCAGGGCCGTTCCTCAGCCTTTCACATGAGAAAATTGTTAGGAGCATTAAAGTATTCCTGAATATGCTGCATTCCTTTGTTCAGAGTGAGTTTTGGGAACACATCCTTTTCTCATTATATTTCCATAAAATATATTTGATCTATTCTATTCTTAGAATACCTCTGATGTGGTCTGTGAGTGGAGCACAGTATAAAAATATTTCTTTTTTATATGAGACAAAATGTTTCCATTTCTTAGACACATTTTTAAAAAAATCATTGTATAGCACTCTAAGAAAGTAAAACTTGTCCAATGCATTTTCGCAGGGCTCAAAACAGACCACAGAAGCCCCCTCCTCCAGCATTGTAGTTCAGAGCCTCACCCAAGGCAGGGAGTCCTCTGCAAAACAAAAGGCCATCAGGAAGAGAGAGGGCGAGCCAGGAGAACTGGGGAGGGTCCTGGACTAAGGAAGCAAGTTTATATTAAGAAGAAACCAGAGAAGTTAACCCTCTTCCTATGAGACTAAATGAGTTCTACTAAATTTTATATTCAGAACTAAAACATGGTCAAAAATTGTAATCGTCTAATGTGAACAGTTAATGTTTCCAACTGGTAGTGAATAGTTGAAATGTTTGCTTGGCTAATTCAATTTAGAAACCACTGGAAGCCAAACCAGTCTTTCTTGCATCTTTCTACCACATACCCAACCCCTGGGACATAGCACCAGGCCACACATTCACAACCCGGCCTGCTCAAGGTTGTTGATCATTCTAATAGCAAGCGATTTTTTTGGAGAGCATGTTTTCTAGAATATTTGTCTCTGGCCTTCCCTTCTGAGAGAATGACTACCTAAATCGAATTTGTCAGGGACCATTTGAAACTAAAAATTAATCCTAAAGGACTGCTACTCAAAAACTCATTTTAAAACTAAAAACATAGAAGAAAGCTACTATTAATTCTCTTTGATTACTCATGTGATTGCATATCTATAAATTTGATAGCAAATGTAAGTTAAGGGCAAGGATTTGGTTTTTCTTACCATAATATCCACTATGTCTAATACACAGTAGTTGCTCAATAAAATTTTGCCAAAAATATGGATAAAGGAATACATTGGGAAACTGGACCTCATTCCCTATTCCCCTATTTGCTGAAAGAGAAATAATTGGCCTTGTTAAACTGATAACTTACTGATTATCCAAGAAAATCTATCTGTCCCAAATGAGACAGTTGCCATATATTTGGGAAACAATTGCTTCTTACAACAGATACTATCATAGTTAAAGATGTTTCTAATTTTTTTTTATATGAGGCAAGTGCAATGTTTCAAAACTTCTAGAGATTTCTGTACCAGATTGAAATACAGGATACTGCTATAGCTTTAAGTTTCTATACAACTCCTACAGTGTCATAGATTTAACACTGCCAGTATTAGCTCTATTAATATTGGACCAAAATAAGCAGACACATGTTCAGTCAGTTCTGTGATAATGAGATATATATATGCAAAATCATGCAATAAAACAACAGGGCTTGTGGGAAAAAAATGGTGTTGGGATGCAACACTCAAAAACTTTATCAGTGACTCATTAAAAAAAGATAGACACCTAATAAAAATGATAGCATAGTTTTACATAACAATAAATAGTTAAGAATTGCATAAATGCTACAGAACGTGTCACCTTACCTTGAAAAAGACCTGAAGTGTGCTTGTGGAAGTGAGCCTCAGAAAGACAAAAGCTCTTAAGTTAATGTGCAGGGGTGGATGGAGGGCTACTTGAAATTATACAGCAAGCTGTAATACCAGATGTGGATAGGTGTGGCTCATAACACATACCGTGAACAGGGTAGCTGGAAGATGTTTGAAGTATGTGCACGTGTGCATTTTGTGTGTTCCTAAGCAGTGCAGTTCTACTGAATGCAGTTTTGTGTGCTCACCTTGCATTTCTCACAGACACAATTTTGTACATAAACAAGCGCAAAATTTATGTTATGCAAATTGTTCCCTGATATTCACATTGGAACAAATTCATATTTTCAATGTGAGCATTACAGCAAGACTGCCTCTATCACCTTCCAACAGAATGAAATAGAAATACATACAATATAAATCTCAGCCTGATCAATACAGAATCATCCTGCTACAGTCTGCATTATTCTTATACCCTTAAAAAAATCTGTTTTATCTAAATTTAAATTTCTTAAGAGCAACAACTATTTAGTAGCATATCTGAAAGCCCTTTCTCCAACCACATTTAATATAATAGCATTCAACACATGTTGCTTGGTGAAAATGCCAGAAAAACCATTGCAATATACCACTCTGATAATATAGTCTTTGGCTGCTAAGGTAGCAGAGAGTAAAGTGTAGAACAGTATAAAACAAAAACATTATTAGGCCATTGTGGCTTTAAATGGAGTTTGACCCTGGAGACTCAAAACTGATATGCACACATATGCATCCAATAAATTATACCACAGCCATGCATCTAATAAAAAATAGGTGATTCCCATGGTCCTACATGATATTGAAATTTGCTAAATCTTAATTTTGAGATTCTGTTGAAAATTGATTAACGTAGTTCAATATTGTGGCTTCTCTGCTTGTTATAAGTTTAATGGAATCACTGTTCAAAACTGTACCTAGCATACTGTTTCAAACCTGCTCCTCCTTCTATGTTGCTTACCTTTAGTTAATTATGTCATTCTCCACTATTATTCAAAATATAGAAAGCATTCACTTGCTCCTCACCCTGACCAGGCCAACAAAGAGATAGGTGCTATCTAATTGAGACAAAATCAATCTTACCTACCCACATAGAAAAGAAATGTCAGTTAGGGACACTATTTAGAGATCTGAAATTAAAGAAACAACAGTAACAATAGAAAATACTTTTGAAATCAATTTATACAAGCATTATTTAAATAGATTATTAAGCCTACAAGTGTAAACAAGGTTCAAATGAGATCACAGAAGGTCAGTAAAATTGCTGATGTTTTCTTGTTTTCTTACATTAAGAGAGTTTTTTTTCCAGTTATATGTGACATTCAGTCTTTGAGGATTAGAGACAAGACTGTACACATTTTTGTGCCACCAAGGACTTAGCAAATTCTCTTTGGTAGATGTCAAAGGAATGGGTTTTGCTAACAGAATTGAATAGAAACTCATAGAATAAATGAATATGTATTTCCCTATTTTTCTTTTTTTATGAAAAGAAAGGATCTGATGTCAGTACTTCAACATGGTAGAATTTCTTTCCCCAGCATCAGTTATTTTCACCTCACCACTCACCACTCACCACTGTGTATTAATTACTCTTGCAATTTCTGCCATATCTGCACAGCACCTGTCTTGTAATTTAGCTAATATTTTTCTTTAACTTTTGGTTCTTGAACAAATATATTTTTAAAGTAAATGTTATGTCACTATGAAAATGGAAAACCTTATAAAAGAAGTGACTGTAGGCCAGGCGCGGTGGCTCATGCCTGTAATCCCAGCACTTTGGGAGGCCAAGGCGGGTGGATCACGAGGTCAGGAGATCAAAACCATCCTGGCTAACATGGTGAAACCCCATCTCTACTAAAAATACAAAAAATTACCCAGGTGCAGTGGTGGGCACCTGTAGTCCCAGCTACTCAGGAGGCTGAGGCATAAGAATGGCGTGAACCCGGGAGGTGGAGCTTGCAGTGAGCCAAGATAGCCCCACTGCACTCCAGCCTGGGCAAAAAAGCGAGACTCCAT
>NW_012103543.1:648607-664977 GCF_000951045.1 Mandrillus leucophaeus
AAAAAAAAAAAAAGAAGAAGAAGAAGAAGAAGAAGAAGTGACTGTGGCCAGGAGCAGTGGCTCATGCCTGTAATCCCAGAACTTTGGGAGGCCAAGGTGGGCAGATCACCTGAGGTCAGGTGACCAGTCGGGCCAGCACGGAGAAAACCCATCTTTACTAAAAATACAAAAATTAGCTGGGTGTGGTGGCCATGTGCCTGTAGTCTGAGCTACTCAGGAGGCTGAGGCAGGAGAATCACTTGATCCTGGGAGGTGAAGGTGTCAGCGAGCTGAGATCATGTCACTGCACTCCAGCCTGGGCGACAGAGAGCGATTCTGTCTCAACAACAACAACGACAACAACAACAACAACAAAAAGTAACTGTAAAATTTATCTCAGTGAAAATCAAACACTTATTGAATTCTGTCTGGTGCCTAAGGAGGACTCAGAGCCTGAGTCCTGTTCTCTCATTCCTTTTTTTTTTTTTTTTTTAAAAAAAAAAAAGGAATGGTTAGAAGGCAGCTAAAGATCCACAGTTACAGACATGCTAGCACCAAATAAAGAATTCTTCCCTTCATTAATCGGAAAGAGTGAAAGACAACTGAAAAGACATTAACTTCCTGTCTATGTGATCCATTATCATTTAAAGTAATATTTATATCACAAAATCACCTCATATTTAATGTTGGTACACATTACAAATTTGGGAGAACATTGGTATAGAGGGAAAATATACTACTCTAGGCAGCAGATATTGATTCTGGAAAAGATTTTGTCAACCTCATTTGCAACCACAGTCAAGTGCTACAACTTCTCTGTGCCTTAAATAACTCTTTGACAATGGGGAATGTGGATTTTATATCAAACAGAGTGATCTGGGTTAGGCTGTGGTTACAAACAATCACCAAATCTCACTGGCTGTATTTGTGTTTGCTGACTGTATTTGTAGTTGTTTAAACCAAAAATTTTATTTCTCCTTCCCTCTAGATGTTCTATGCAGGTCAGCTGGGATCATGTTACTGCTTTGTCATCATCCTCACTCCAAGATTCAAGATAACAGAGCTACCACTGCCTGGACTATCACTGGTCACAACGACACAGGAAAACCACCCACTGCTTCTTAAAACTTTTGCCCAGTAATACACATGCTCATGTTTAATTGGCTAAAGCATGTCATATGTCCACACCTGGCTTCAAGTCAGCAGAGAAGTGCAATTCTGTCATGAGCCCAGAAGGTGGGAATACCAAAATATTTGTGAGTTACTGAAGGGGTGGCCTGCCCCTCCACACCTGTGAGCGTTTCTCGTTAGGTGGAACAAGAGACCTGAGAAAAGAAATGAGACACAGAGACAAAGTATAGAGAAAGAAAAAGTGGGCCCAGGGGACCAGCGCTCAGCATACAGAGGACCCATACCGACACCACCGGTCTCTGAGTTCCCTCAGTATTTATTGATCATTATCTTTACCATCTTAGAAAAAGGGAAGTGGCAGGATAATAGGATCCTCGTAGGGAGGTCAGCAGTAAGACATATGAATAAAGATCTCTGTGACATGAATAAGTTTAAGGAAAAGTGCTGTGCCTTGATATGCATATGCAAACATCTCCACAAACCTTTTTAGTGCATAAAGAGCAGCACTGCCCCAAGCACGTCCCACCTTCCTAGCACGTCCCACCTTTAGCCCTAAGGCGGTTTTCTCCTTTCTCAGTAAACAGAACATACAATGGGTTTTACACTGAGATGTTCCATTGCCCAGGGACAGGCAGGAGACAGATGCTTTTCTCTATCTCAACTGCTAAGAGCCCTTCTTTCCTCTTATACAAGTCCTCCTCAGCACAGACCCTTCACGGGTGTCAGGCTGGGGGACGATTAGGTCTTTCCCTTCCCACGAGGCCATATTTCAGACTATCACACGGGAAGAAACCTTGGACGATACCTAGCTTTCCTAGGCAGAGGTCCCTGCGACCTTTGGCAGTGTACGTGTCCCTGGGGACTTGAGATTAAGAGAATGGTGATGACTTTTCATAAGCATACTGCCTTCAGGCACTTGTTTAACAAAGCACACCCTGCACAGTCCAAAATCCGTTAAACCTTGAGTCACCACAGCACGTCTCTTGCAAGGACAAGGTTGGGGGTAGGGTCACAGATTAACAGCATCTCAAATACAGAACAAAATGGAGTCTTTTATGTCTACTTCTTTCTATATAGACACATAACAGTCTGATCTCTCTTTCTTTTCCCCACAAGTTACAGTAACTTCCATCAACTTAATGGTCTCTAAAATCCTTATAACTTATTAAATTCTATGATTATAACAAAATTGTACTTTGCATTTAATGTATGAGTTCTTTTTAATTTGTCAAGTTATTTACTTTGGAAAATTTTATTATATGAAAAAGCTATTATAGAAGTGTATCATATCTTATTCTTCAAAGATTCATTATTAAACACATTAAAAATTTTAGGAGATTAGAACTTGATATAAACTATCCAACCAGGATGGTTAAAAATAGAACAAGAATTTCTTGGTTTTGTTTTTGAGTGTTATTTAGATAACACAAAAATATGCGACCTAAATCATTTCAATGGTAATAGGAATTGTGCAGAATAAAAGAAAATAAATGTTTAGAAACTTGCAAATGTTAGGAAAGTTTTATAATCATTAAATTGCAAAGGTCTGATGTTAGTGGAAAAACTTGGTTTGATCTCTATTAGTGTGCCCTAGTTCTAAATGCACAGGCTCACGTGGCATCCACAGACTTGCCATGCCTGGTTAGATTTTTGTCTTCTTCAGTTACCACTCAGTTACTAACAGAATCAGGCTCAGCACCTCCTCTCTTGCATGGCTTGGCCATCACGTGTAAAAGTGATCTGGCTTATTTAAACAGAATATTTTCTTACTGTTCCCTTTGTTATTACATATTGTAGCAAAGAACTATGAGCATTTTACCACTGTCTACATATCAAAATAGGTCATAGAACCTCCACAGGAACATCAAATCCGAAGATCAACAACATCACCATAGCTTGTACCAAACATTTTGAAGGGTGACCATTATGTCTTTTAGTCTACTGCTAATATATTTTGTCTTCCATTAGTCTCTCATGTTCTTTCAGTAGTGATCTCTCTCCAACTTGACTAAAAACTTCTTTGGTGCAAAGCCAAGCCATATACTTCTTTTGAGTCAACCATAATACCTAATACAATGGTGAGCATACAGTAAGTCTCCTGAAACTTTTGTTGTTGTAGTTGACACATATTTAGAACAGAAGGAGGATAGAGGGCTTTTATTTATTCATTTAAAATGACAGTTTTGAATAGCCACCATATAGCCTGGACTGTATGTAAAAAACAAAAGCAAACTACAAAACCTAGAGCAGTGGTCCTCAATGAGGGTCAATTTCACCTTCCAGGGGACATTCAGCAAAGTCTAAATGCAGTTTTGTTTGTCATAGTTGGTGGGGGCGGGGGGGTAAGGTGCTGCTGGTATCTACTGGGTAGAGGCAAAGAATGATGCTAAACATCTTAAAACACACAGGACAGCCTCCACCACAAAGAATTATCCCGTCTCAAACATCGCTCATGCCTGGATTGAGAGACCCTGCCCTACACAGTAGTGGGTGAGTCAGAGAGTGAAGAGTAATTTGAATACAAATTTCTTAATAGTGTTTTTTTCTTTCCCACTGTTTTGAAAGGCAACAGTTTCATTATTAGTATCTAACTAAGCAACATGACTTTAGACACAGACATATGACACATATGACAACAACTACATAAGGGAGTTGTTGAAAGACTTGTTGTTGAGCATACTTTTGTGGATGAAGGTATAAACAGTTGTTTCCATTATTTTCTTAGAGTAGAATTAACAACTTCCTCATTAAAAAAATAAAGAATATAATAGTAGGTGCGGTTAAGTTTAGAAAAGCTATATTTATACCACCATGGTATTTCTGAAACCCCAATAACTACCATGGCTACTTCACAGCTTGAGATCAGTTAAGACTGGCTAGACCACAATTCTCTTTGCTCAAGGGTCTTGAGTAGAAAAATAATATCCAATAACTTTGTACATAATAAATTTATAATATACTTCAAATAAATAAAAAATATCCAGTTCATGTATAAGAATTTTTAACCAGATAAAGATGAATCATAATAAAGCAGAATTATTGAAAGTTTACATCCTAGCCTTCTTGCCAGTATTCCAAGGTCTAGTTTGAAAATGCTGTGCTCAGTAGTTTAATACAAGCTAGCATTTGTTTGATGGTAAAATCTCCTTTATTAGACAGCTAGTGTTTGGGAAACCTCCCAAGAACAACCTAATTGTAGGTAACCCATGGAGAAAGTGTTAAAAGTCAACACTCCTCTTACGAAAAGTACTGCAAAACTTTAGTAAAACATTAATTCTTTATGCCCATCAGAGATTCAAAGAATAGTAATAAGTTTCAAGGATATCTATTGCATCCTCTTTGCCACGTGGGAGTTGATAAGTCTAAAAAATCTATTTATCTTTGTGTATTGGTCTCGGTCTCTCTCTCTCTCTCTCTCTCTCTCTCTCTCTCTCTCTCCCCCCCCCACCTCCCTCACTCCCTCCCTTGTGTCTTGAAGAATATAGGTGGAGGTCACATCCTTCTCTCTGTATCTCATTTTCTGCCTTACTGAGTAGAATTAGCAAAGTTCTCATCTTTGTCTTTATATTTGTTAATCTCTTTGGGTTTTACTCTGAGTATTTTCTTGTTGTTCTTTAGCTGTCTCTTTCACTCAACTGGCCATTCTCAATAACTAAACAGGTATTTTTCTGGCTTTAGTAATTGAATTATTTTACATTTCATGTTAAATATTCATGCATTCATTCAATTAATTACTTAAAATATAAATATTGGATACTTACTGCATTCCTGGATCATGTTAGGTACCAGGAGAAGATAGACAGGTAAACTGCCAATGATAATAGAGTGTGATAAATGCTTTGATCACAGAAGAGTTATGTGAGAATAAAGAGAAGAGACATGTAAGTTCGTCCTAAAAGAGTTGGTTCTTGAGGAAAAACTCCTGGAGGTTTTGATGTCTAGGCTTGAATGTGAAGAACGAGGAGCTATCAACTTACTGGCTATGGAAGAATGATTATTCAAAGTGGTAGAAATAGCATCCGAAAAGCAACATAATCAGATATGTGTTTTCAAAATGTCACTCTTTTTCATGAAGTGCTTCAATGAGGGAAGGATTAGAAGCAAGGAGATCAACCACAAGACAATGGCAGTTATACCTTCAAGAGGTGATGCTGGCCACAGTAGAGGAAAAACAGAAGAAATTGAAAGAGATGAACAGAATTATTGTTAGTTAGGAATGAGGCCAGGAGAACTGAGGCTGCTGCCAAGGTATCCACCTTGGACATGTTGTTACCATTCCTTGAGCTGGGAAGCACAGAAGGAGGAGCAGGCTGAGGAACCAGAGCTGGAGAAAGAATAGGATGAGCTCCGCTCTACCCTTGGTTGCCTGGTGGGCATCCACAGGGAGGGACCCAGAGGGAAGTTGGCTATATGGGTCTGAAACACAAGAGAGAAGCAATTACAGTAGATTAATTTCAGAGATAATATTTTCCTCAATGGAATGAATACATTATACACATATGAAGCTAATTCTTTCAAATATGAACCTAGGAGTAGAGTCTCTAGTTCAGTCTTTGATATGTATCATCAAAGATTTTGCATTTCTTTTCCCCTTATCACTGTATACTAGCATTCCTTATTACTGCCTTTGCCAGAAGGTCGAATATTATTATTAATGTAATATTAAAATAATATTACTACTCTTTTGCATTTACATAGCTCATCACAGTTCACTTAAAACTCTTTCTCATACAGCTCTGGACAAAGTCTTCAGTCTGTGAGCTGGCTTTAGAGAACCAGCCTAGGGCCAGGAAACCAGGATCGAACCGCAGACCAGAAGTTCTAATGAGGTTGCTGCAAGTATTTATTCTGGGGTCACAGCCAGTGTTCAGAACCAGAAGTCACAGAGTTAACCAAGCCAAGGCCCAAGATCTAAGCCAAGAGTTGGAGCCAAGGCCATGGGCACAGCCAAGAATCAGTCACAGGATTAGCACATCAGAACAAGCCCCAGAACTGCTGCTGAACCCAAGGTCCTCCCCCAGGCCCTGCGTCCTTTGGAGGCATTCTCTGCCCACGGACTTTCACTCCCAGAGGAACGCAATCTACAAAGTAGGAATGGGAAACCTGAGGATTTCCTCTGCCTTTATGAGAACTTTGCTTTGGAAAACACAACAAGAATCCCACCGAAAGCATATTAACTACCAAGTGATGGCTTAAAAAATAAAATAAAATAAAACTGTATGTATTATTTATGAATTTATTGAAATTCCTACATGTATAGAAATAATTATGTTACATTCAATTAAAATCAATGAGAAAATCTAATAATTTCAAATTCAATTAGATTTTTCTCAAAGAATCTTAAAAATAAAAAATCCTGAATTCTATCTTGAATACTTTCCTATAATATCTTATGATGTCTTCCTTCATTTACCCTCTTCTGAGAAACTTCAGTAATAACGTGTAGATTTCTTTTTTTTTTTATCTTTGATGTAGCCGAAAGAGCCTAAGAATAACCTAGGTAAGAAAGGAAACCTTTACTAAAGCTATATTCTGAGAAATAAATGTAGCAAAAGTAGATTTATCTCTTTAAATATAATTGTAAATAGAGCATACATCATTAACATGGCTCAACAATTTTAAAAGTATATTTCAAAAGCAAACAGTGAAACTTTCGTTCCTAGGTCAGTCCCTCCTCAGTTTAATACCACACCCACCACCCATGAATATAATTATTGTCGTGAATTTCCTGCCATTCCTTCAGAATTTTATAATGAGCATATAAGCACATACAGAAGTATGTTCTCGTTTCTCCTCTTTCTAAGTAAAATGTAGCACACTGCTCTGAACCTCGTATTTTCCCATCTATGTGCAAAGATTTCTCCTGTCTTAGAGTTGCATAGTATTCCGTTGCATAGGCATACTTAACTTATTTAACCAGTAATTTAAAATAGACACTTAGGTTGTTTTGACTCTTTTGCTGTTACAATGTGGCAATCAATAACCTGGTAATATTCCATTTTGCACATATGCAGTATATATGTAAGAAAAACTGCCAGAAGTTAAATTGATGAAGTAGAATGTATTGCATTTGTAATTTTAACAGATATATCTAAATGCCTTTCATAGTGTCATACTAATTTCTACTTCCCCACAGCCTAAGAATTTTATTGAACTTCTTGACTTTTCCCAATCTTTAAGTAAAAAACGATGGTATTATGATATAGTTCAATTAACGTTTCTCTTATTAAGGGTATTACTGTGCCTTTTTTCATGTATTTAAGAGACAAAGGTATGTTATATTTCTATAACTTTTGTCTATATTTTTAAAAATTATTGGTCTTTTTAAATTATTGATTTCTAGAAGATTTTTATTACATTAGAACTTTTTGTACAGTATGAGTTATGAGGAATTTTCCCAGATTTTGGTTTATCTTTTGAGTTTTATATAGTTTTTGGCCATACACAATTTTTCTTAGCTTTTTATGAGTTAAATTTATTAATATGGTTTTAGTTTTTAAAAGATCAATAAAATGAAAGCACATGAACACCTCAATAAGATGAAAAAATATCTCTCTCATTCCCAGATCTAGCATCATACTTATCTGGAATACACTGGATGTAAGAAAAAAAGAAGAATGTCCAACATCAACACTATGGTTAACATTATATAAAAGGTACTAACCTAGAAAAATACAAGAGAATGAAAATGAGAGTTAAAAACATACCGAGGTACAACCAAAACAAACAAAAAAAAAATGCAAGACCCATATGAAGAAACCATTGTAAATGCTACTGTAGGACAAAAATGAAGACTTGAATTAATGGGAAAACCTACTGTGGACTAGAAGACCCAACATTGTAAAGAAGCCAATTTGTTTGAAATTATCTCATACATTTTATATACAACCCTCCCAAAAATTACAGTGTGTTTTTTTGTTGTTTTTGTTTGTTTTATTTTGCTTTTTCTTGTTTTAAAGAACTAGACAAGATAATTGAAAAATTTGTATGGAAAAAAATCATACATACAATAATATCCAAGAAAACCCTGATATAGAAGAGCAATAGAGGTAGATTAGCTCTAACATATTAAAATTTATTCTAAATTCTTAATAATTAATAGTATGTTAATATCACATTAATACCAATAGACTAATAAAATATTATAACAAATCCCAAAGTATGTCTAATATAAACAGAAATTTTGTTTACAATAAAGATGTCACCCCAAATCAGTGGAGAAAGGTAAATTATTTTATAAACATCTTGGGACACCTGAATAACCATCTAAAACAAAATATTAGATCCATACTTTAGGTACAGCAAGTACCAGATAATTCAAAACGGATCAATAGTCCTAAAAAAAGTAGGAAGAGAGGGAGAAAGGAAGGGATTAAAGCACTAAAAACGCATTCTAGGTGAGTTCTTTCATAACCTGAAAATGACAAAAACTTCCAACTAGGAAGCAAATAAACATTTTGGTGTTTTTAAAGTGTTTTGTACAATTCTAAAACTTCAAGACTTTTTTTTCTTGAATAAAATACCAGCCTGGGCCAAACCTTAAGCGGACAGTTTTGAGAAATAATCAACTTTCTTTCTAGTAGATAGATATGCAGAAAAAAATCAGAAGACTATAAACACAGAGAATAAATGAGATTTTAAAGGGTCTCTGACTAAAGTAAAAATTCTGAGAGACTTTTCGAGTTAAATATGTTAATCCCTTGTATATTTTAAAAAGAACATGGATTACCATGATTTACAGTCAGAAGACACAGGTTCAAGTTTCTATTCTCTCACTTACCAACAACATGACCCTAGAAAAATTACTTAATTTTTCTGAAATTTAATTTTTTAATCCACAAATGGGATTAATGGAAAGATCTCTATCAATATCCCCAGGTTATTGTTTTGATAAAATAATCTAACATATCTGCAAATACTTTATAATCTGTAAAAACTATACAAATATAGTTATATATATGGTATATGTTTCAGCACAAAAAGTATATATCTATTTTAACATGAGAAATTCGGTTTAATCAAGTTTCTGAAGATATTATATAGCATCCTAGCAGTTTTGGGATTTATAGAGTGGAAGTTAAAACAAGTTTATTACTGTCTATGACACTCACTTTATTGATGTGAATCTTATTTAAAATGGAACTGAATAAATGAATAAAAATAATTACTCTAGATGACAAATTGTCATCCACCGGAAGTCAGTGGGTAGAGGCAGTAGCAGGTACTACGAGAAATCGAGGCAGAGGTACATCCTTAAAGCCCATCACTGAAGCCAGTTCCTGTGGCAAAGCACACAACAGACATGTGGTAAGGGGGCCAGAGCTGCAAAAGCAGCACCGAGAGCAGCCATCTGTCTTCCCATTCAGAACCACCACCTCTGTATCCAAGCCCCTCCATCAAGAACTTCCAAAGGGTCATACTCATAATAAACTGGAAAATGATGGCTTCTGGTATTTAGTAACTCAGAGGACAGGACTTTCCAATACTATGTGTAATACACTCTGACAAGAAATAGGCATTTCAAATAAGGCTACTAGGAGGAGGGGAGTAGCTTTAGTTTTGCTTTGTACTCTTAACCTTTGTGGGCAGGCAGAAGTCTTATTCAACAATACCCAGGTAGTCTTATTCAACAATACCTAGATGGACTATTTATATCTAGATAAGAAAATGACTTAAAATAATCAGGCCCACCTGTAATGGGCCCGTAATGAGAAAGGTACATAGTTAACTATACATACTTACATACTTACATACTTTAAAGAACACAGAGTGGGTTCTGATCCCATTGTCTATTCACAAAAAATAAAAAACCAATGCCTCTTCCCCTGCCTCTCCAAAAAAGAAAGAAGAAAAAAATATTTTGTGATTAGCAAAACATTTTTGATCAGACTAGTATGAATCCTTTCACTATGTTGCTTAGTTTTCACACCACAGTTTGCTCCTTTCCTTAAGTTAGCATTGTTAATTTAAAAAATAAATAAAAATCCTTCTCCTATCTTCATTCATTTGCCCAATGAATGACTTTTATCAATTGCATTCTTCCAGTAGTCATCAGCAAAATTCTACATAGGACTAAACTGCCCTGAATATGATATGCAGATTGCTCATGCCTGTGGTGACACCTAGAATGAATAAAGTGTACCTTTAATTGGAGGGTTCTGCATCTTGGTGCCACCTACTGTCAGTAGTATGCTGGAGTTGGCTTGATCCATTTGCCAGAGCTAATTACATGCATTTCTTCCCAAATCTGAAACCAGCAACGTCATGGTGGTAGCTTGAAATCATCCATGACAGGAGTATTTACACCACAGAAACTGGCAAAAGCTAAAAATCAGCCCCCTCCCCCATAAGAGAGCCATATGTTAGTCATTTTCCAACATACTTGACACTGTTCTCTCCAGAGAACCCCTGTTCTCTGTCCAGTTGTGATAAACGGTTCTTTAAACACATTTTGGCAGGAAGATTTGCATTCACTCACAATAAATACTGAAAATGAGTGCCCCTTCCTACCAAAATATAGAAAGCATGCTCCATCAGGTATAACACCATACCTTCCCAAAATAAGCCTTGAATTGTTAACTATGTAATCATTTAATGGCACTATTGGGAACCCATTCTTGAAAAGTATTCACATTTCTTGCTGACACAAATTAAGTCCAACCTTTTTTGTAGTGAATTATTTGGTTGGTTGGTTTCTAAACTTCCCTCAATGCACTAAGATCACCAGGATTTAATGGTAGTTTGCTGAGGCTGAAGTCAAATGGCTGAGTGAGTCCAGCCAGATATCAGGAAGTTTCATAGTGTGACCGTTTTCCATGTTTTATTGTTTGCAGCAAACCAAAAGTTGAAATAGTAAGTTGCACAAAGTTGAAAGTGTGGAGGGTGGGAGGTGGAGAAGCTGGACTGCTGCTGCTCACTGATCAAGGAATTAGAAGCTGCTGTTCTGGAGCAACAGCGTAGGTGGAATGCTGGTGCCAAGTGGGTTCTTTTTTTCTGTACTCCACTTCCTTTCCTTGCCTGTGGCTTTCAACAAATATGGTGGTGGGACGGTCAAAATCAACATCATAATCCTTCTCAAATTCCAATTTGAAATATTCTTTCAATAGATGTGTCCTACAATGTTTGCTACAGGCTGAGTTCTATAGCCTCCAAATCATATACTGAAGCCTTAACACCCCTATACCTGAGAATGTGACCATTTGGAGATAAGACCTTTATAGAAATAGTTGCATTACAATGAGATTATTAAGGTGGGCCCTAATCTAATATGACTAGTGTTCTTACAAGAATAGGAAATGAGAATATAGACAACATAAAGAGGCACCATGTGAAAACACTGAAAGAAAACAGCTATTTACAGGTTAAAGAGACAGGTCTCAGAAGAAGCAATCCTTCAGACAGCTTGATTTTGGACTTTTAGTCTCTAGAACTGTGAGAAAATAATTTGTTGTTGAAGTCACCACTCTGCAGTGTTTTGTTATGAAAGTCCTAACCCCTAGTTACTTAGCCCTAGTGTTAACTAAAACAGGATGCTTTTGTGTTAGAGACTGAAATGCATCTCCCTGAAATTCTTATGCTGAAGACCTAACCCGCAATGTGGAGACACAGCCTTTGCGGAGGTAATTAAGGTGAAATGAAATCATATAGCATGGGGCCCAAATCATCGGATAGCACTGGTGTCCTTATAAGAAGAGGGATAGTCACCAGAGTGACTCTCCCCTCTCTCTCATCTCTCTCTCTCCATACTCACTGAGGAAACTCCTTGTGAAATTACAGTCAGAAGGCGGCCTTCTACAAGTCAGGAAGAGTCAAGAAGAGACGACTTACCAGAACCAAACTCTGACAGCATCATGATCTTGGACTTCTAGCCTCCAGAACTGTGAGAAAACAAATTTCTATTGTTTAAGCCACTTGTCTGTGGTATTTTGTTATGGCAGCCTGATCAGATTAATCCACTCTTCCTTTGTATGTTTTGCTGCTGAGTAGGCATCAGAGCATTATTAAATGAATGGACTTAACCTGTGAGGCTCAATCCAAAATGGAATCTGAGAAAAAAATAATGTCTTAATTTAATTAATTTCCCCTTCCCTGTTCATCAATCTTCTTTTGACTTAATTTAATACCTTTTCTTGCTTTCATTTTAACCAGAGATTACACTGGTGGATGTAGGTTCATAGGAGAATCCAACACTGCTGAAAAGGTTTTCTGAGTATCCAGCATGGTTGGCTTTCACTGTCAGGCATTCAATTTTTTTTTTTTTTTTTTTTTTTTGAAATGGAGTCTTGCTCTGTCACCCAGGCTAGAGTATAGTGGTACAATCTCGGCTCACTGCAACCTCCACCTCTCGGGTTCAAGTAATTCTCCTGCCTCAGCCTCTCAAGTACCTGGGATTACAGGTGCCCACCATCACGCCCAGCTAATTTTTGTATTTTTAGTAGTGACGGGGTTTCACCATCTTGGCCAGGCTGGTCTTGATCTCCTGACCTCGTGATCCACCCACCTTAGCCTCCAAAAGTACTGGGATTACAGGCGTGAGCCACTGCACCCGGCCTAGACATTCTTAACACATCAGTGTAAATCTCTGACTGCCATGCCATGGTAGCAACTGACAAGGTTGCATAAGAATGCTGTTTGCTATACAGTTTCATAATTTTCACCCCTGAAACCATTTTTTTCCTGCACAATTGGTGTAGTTTGCATGTCATCAAAATCCAAGTTGAGTCTTAGTTAGAATTAAATTCATATAATGATGAAAACTGAGCCTTCACTAAAGTGTCAAGCTTATGTGAGCAATCAACAAATACAAATCAAAAGCAAAATAATATGTACTCTAATTTATACTATCATCCATGAGATCAACACAGGAGATTTGTATATATGAATTATTTGTTTTCACACAGCTCTACTTTGTGTCTCTTTAAATTTGTGACTTTTTAATCCTAATATCTTCCACGTTGAAGGTATTAATTTATCTTACTGTGACGAGGCTAGAATTTTTATTGCATGTAAAATTTCTTATTCATCTTGGGACCTCCCGTCTTCTAGTAGAGTGGCTTGTACATAGTAGGTAAATGGAATTGAGTCAGAGAATGGAAGAAGAGCTCAATCCCCTTGATTTCATAGTAAAACAGTGGAGGGACTGAGATCAGTTTTCAAGGCTGCTGAATTCCAGACCCCTGTCATAGTTATTAATTGTGCATGTATTATTTATCTTCATCATTCTAGCATGCAAAATGAAGTTTTTATTGATCAAGTAATAACCTCTGTGGCTAGGTAAGATTATCTCAGAACTTCCAGATCAGTTATTCTGATGGGATGGTCTCAGCCATTCCCTACCAGACCTCCTAAATGTAACACAGTTTATTGGGTGTGAGAGACTTTCAAATGAGCTCATAATCAATGAGCAGTAAACATCTCACGGCAGTCAGAAGTGGCATGGACCCTTAGAACATGAATCAAATCCCTCTTAACTCTAGTGCTGTGCTTTATTCTCAGTGTTTGTCTTTATCTTTCAGCTGCCTGGCAGTTTGGCTACATTTGTGCAATGAAAAGGTATGCACAGTTGATTTAGAAAAAGGGTTTCTCTATAACTGAAATTTGCATATATGAGAATGTTTGCTTTTAAAGTCTTTGAAATATTAACATTTTATTCATGGTGATATACAGTTTAGCAATTTGGAATACATGACTGTTTGAAGAATGTCTTTAGAAGTTTCATGAGGGTGCCATGCATTTTGTAAACACAAATTTCCCAAGATTTGCAAGAAGGTCATGGGTTAGATCTATGACCCCAATGTCATGATAATTTTGGCAACTTTTCCATGCCCATTCCTTGGATCTCTCCCTCCCCTCATTTATAACCACATCAATGTTGGCTCATCAACTGTGCACAGTCCTGCCTCTTTCCTGTGAGAATAAACATTTCGTCAAATGAAAACAGTTTCAAGACTAGGGTTTCCTTGGCCAAAGTTAAAATAAAAGCTTTCCCCTTATGTAATTAAGGCAGAGACAACTGTAGACATGTTCTAAATCCTTAAAATGCTCAATCCATCCACAGTCCCCATGTGTCCCACTGGAGCCAAAGTCATCTTAATTATGTATTCTAGGTAGAAGGCAAAAGACCAAATCCCGCCTCATCCGGACTTCAAAACATTTCAAATCTCATCCACATCTCCTTGGTTTTTCTTTCACTTAATATTAAGTGTTCTATCATTATCCCTAAACTTTCTATTGATGTACCACTTTTTATTTAAAGAAATAAAAATAGGCTGAATAAATCAATGATTGAGACCATTTCTCATCAATGTCCAGTTCCCTCCTTGAGAATGAAGCACTTCATGTTAGTGACATAATTTATTGATGCATTGCCTTAGTCAAAGAATATTTCAAGGGAACCTGAAGGGCCTAGGTAATAGGGCAATCAGACAGTGTGCCCAAAGCCCCATGCCAACAATTTTTTATCTATGTCATCCAATTGAAAAGCACCCCATGCAGTCTGTAAAAATTAGATATTAAAAAGGAGTTATCCATAGTCTGAAAGATGTATATGCATGGTGAAGAAGGGCACATATTTGTGAGGGCACATATTTGTGTGGATAAAGAGAAGGAGGAAGTAGGGAGTGATTGACAAGTGGATGCATATAATTATTGATGCATATACTTGTAGACACCAGAGATGTGTACAGTAGAGGAACACAATCAATGCTCAACCATCTGGAATCAGGCAGTGGACACAGAAATAAATACCTTAGTCTCACTCTGTGGTCTTTGATATACTCTACTGGTAAATTCAACCAGAAGCTGTGAAGCCAAGGAGTTTGCTGACACCATTCACACTGGTCACTTCCCAAGGCACATAGCAGAATTTTAAAAGATGGAGGCTAGACCTCCCAAGACTACTAAACCAGGAAGAAGTTGAATCCCTGAATAGACCAACAACAGGCTCTTAAATTGAGGCAATAATTAATAGCCTGCCAACCAAAAAATGTCCAGGACCAGATGGATTCACAGCTGAATTCTACCAGAGGTACAAAGAGAAGCTGGTACCATTCCTTCTGAAACTATTCCAATCAATAGAAAAAGAGGGAATCCTCCCTAACTCATTTTATGAGGCCAGCATCATCCTGATACCAAAGCCTGGCAGAGACACAACAAAAAAAGAGAATTTCAGACCAATATCCCTGATGAACGTCGATGCAAAATCCTCAATAAAATACTGGGAAACCAAATCCAACAGCACATCAAAAAGCTTATCCACCATGATCAAGTGGGCTTCATCCCTGGGATGCAAGGCTGATTCAACATATGCAAATCAATAAATGTAATACAGCATATAAACAGAACCAAAGACAAAAACCACATGATTACCTCAATAGATGCAGAAAAGGCCTTCGACAAAATTCGAAGGGCTCTTCATGCTAAAAACTCTCAAACAATTAGGTATTGATGGGACGTATCTCAAAAGAATAAGAGCTATTTATTACAAACTCACAGCCAGTATCATACTGAGTGGACAAAACCTGGAATCATTCCCTTTGAAAACTGGCACAAGACAGGGGTGCCCTCTCTCACCACTCCTATTCAACATAGTGTTGGAAGTTCTGGCCAGGGCAATCAGGCAGGAGAAAGGAATAAAGGTATTCGATTAGGAAAAAAGGAAGTCAAATTGTCCCTGTTTGCAGATGACATGATTGTATATTTAGAAAACCCCATCATCCCAGCCCAAAATCTCCTTAAGCTGATAAGCAACTTCAGCAAAGTCTCGGGATTTTGTCAAATCCTATAAAGTCACAAGCATTCCTATACATCAATAACAAACAGATAGTCAAATAATGAGTGAACTCCCATTCACAACTGCTTCAAAGAGAATAAAATACCTAGGAATCCAAATTACAAGGGATGTGAAGGACCTCTTCAAGGAGAACTACAATCCACTGCTCAACAAAATAAAAGAGGACACAAACAAATGGAAGAATAGTCCATGCTCATGGATAAGAAGAATCAATATCGTGAAAATGGTCATATTGCCCAAGGTAATTTATAGATTCAATGCCATCCCCAGCAAGCTACCAATGACTTTCTTCACAGAATTGGAAAAAAACTACTTTAAAGTTCATATAGAACCAAAAAAGAGCCCACATTGCCAAGACAATCCTAAGTCAAAAGAACAAAGCTGGAGGCATCATGCTACCTGACTTCAAACTATACTACAAGGCTACAGTAAACAAAACAGCATGGTACTGGTACCAAAATAGACATAT
>NW_012103543.1:665167-681969 GCF_000951045.1 Mandrillus leucophaeus
CCTTATACAAAAATTAATTCAAGATGGATTAAAGACTTAAATGTTAGACCTAAAACCATAAAAACCCTAGAAGAAAACTTAGGCAATACCATTCAGGACATAGGCATGGGCAAGGACTTCATGACTGAAACACCAAAAGCAATGGCAACAAAAGCCAAAATTGACAAATGGGATCAAATTAAACTAAAGAGCTTCTCCACAGCAAAAGAAACTACCCTCAGAGTGAACAGGCAATCTACAGAATGGGAGAAAATTTTTACAATATACCCATCTGACAAAGGGCTAATATCCAGAATCTACAAAGAACTTAAACAAATTTACAAGAAAAAATCAAACAATTCCATCAAAAAGTGGGTGAAGGATATGAACAAACACTTCTCCAAAGAAGACATTTATGTAGTCAACACACATGAAAAAATGCTCATCACTGGCCATCAGAAAAATGCAAATCAAAACCACAATGAGATACCATCTCACACCAGTTAGAATGGCAATCATTAAAACGTCAGGAAACAACAGGTGCTGAAGAGGATGTGGAGAAATAGGAACACTTTTACACTGTTGGTGGGACTTTAAACTAGTTCAACCATTGTGGAAGACAGTGTGGCGATTCCTCAAGGACCTAGAACTAGAAATATCATTTGACCCAGTCAAATGGTGTATACCCAAAGGATTATAAATCATGCTGCTATAAAGATACATGCACACGTATGTTTACGGTGGCACTATTCACAATAGCAAAGAGCTTGGAACCAACCCAAATGTCCATCAGTGACAGACTGGATTAAGAAAATGTGACACATATATACCATTGAATATTATGCAGCCATAAAAAAGGATGAGTTCATGTCCTTTGTAGGGACATGGATGACACTGGAAACCATCATTCTGAGCAAACTATCGCCAGGACAGAAAACCAAACACCTCATGTTCACACTCATAGATGGGAACTGAATAATGAGAACACTTGGACACAGGATGGGGAACATCACACACTGGGGCCTGTCGTGGGGTGGGTGGAGGGGGGAGGGATAGCATTAGGAGATAAACCTAATGTAAATGACGAGTTAATGGATGCAGCACACCAACATGGCACATGTATACATATGTAACAAACCTGCACGTGGTGCACATGTACCCTAGAACTTAAAGTAAAATTTAAAAATATACAAAAAAAAAATATGAAACACACACACACACACACACAAAGATGCAGGGTAGATACAGAAGGGCCATGAAAAAATATTTAGTACTGCTCTGTTTCTCATTTCCTGTGCAGTACTCTTCGCTGATTGAGTGTTGAGTCTTCCAGGATGCAGAGGCTGTCAGAGAAGCACTGTAACTCACCAGACATTTGGATGACTCTCACATTGGGTAGAGCCTATGATAATCTGGTGCTCAGGAAATATTCAAGTTTCTTCCCAATTATACTCTTGAAAACTTAAAAATTACTTAAAAATTATGTCCCAAGAACAGACTAGGTAGCTTTCTTTGGGGTCACTGTGTATCAGTAACTAAATGTCTTTTTAATCTTTATTTCTAATTTTGGAATGAAGCCTTTAGAAACTGAAAACCACAGGGTAGTGAAATATAACCATTTTCTTACTGTTTTCTTATTTGAAATATGCTTGAAGTTTTGGAAAATCAACAAAACACTAATTGAAACCTAAGAAACGGAAGGGCAAAAATCCTGAGCTATGTCTCTACGCATACCACTGTCTCCAGGACCTAGAATCATGACAATACCTAGCACCCTTTAAATATCTGCTTAATGGGTCAATGAATTAGTTGTTAGTTTCTGTCTATGGCAAAATGGTAAGTACAAAGGACCTCGAATATCCGGTAGTTTGGCCATGACCCATGAGAGGAATAGCATAATCCATATGGCTCAGACCCAATGGGAAGTCATCATTCATCATTTATATATCTAGAACAAGGGGTCAGTGATGAAGAGGAGTAAAATGAGTGAAAACAGTAACTTCATAGAGGACTTACTATGTGTTAAGCACTGTGCTGGGTCCTTTATACAAAAGTCTTATTTAATTCTAAAAAGAACCCTATAAATTAGATACTAGTATTTATTCTACAGATAAGGAAACAAAGCAATAAGTGTAAAAAGCAAATCATTCAAAAGAAACAGAGAAAAGTGAAATAAAGTGTTGCTCAGGTCAGAGATAGAAAGCACCAGAAATTAAATTCTCCTTAAAATGTTGACATATTAATTTAACACTTTCACGAAAAATCACAACCAGCAACGTGCTTACTTAAGGAATGTGTGTGTATGTTTGCACATGTATGCACATTTCCATCGGACGATAAAACTAAATCCCCCTTTGGAAAAATATAATGAACAAATCCAGAAAATTGTTTCACCAAAACCTCCTATAAATGATCTCAGTTCTGTTCTGGAAGAAACTACTCTCCAAGGAGAAATTAAATAAGCCTTACTTTCAACATTCACTGTCTTTTTGTGCTGTTCATGAATAAATTGGGCTAATTGTTGAATGTGAGAAGTGATGATTTTATGATACATATATATTACTACCCCAAAATTATTACTTGTTAAATTCATCATCTTTAACCAACAGGTTAGGCTAAATCTAGAAGAAACAGATAAGATTCTCAATGTGCAGTGCTGTACACACTTTGCAATCCCCACATTTATGTGCAACAGGTAACTCCAGTTACAGAGTCCACAAACCTGAAACACTGAAGGAGTTTCAAATATCACATAACATTTCAATATTTAATATGTATTCTAAGCATATCAATTTCTGCATATAAAGAGTGACTAGCACATCATGCATTACCATGTCATACTAGTTCTGAGGAACAACGGCTTTCAATTTAAAGAATAAAACACCCTCCAGCTGAAGAAAATTCTCACATTACAATATGTTTAAAAGAATCTATTCCAGTTGTGGTTGGTTGTCTATGAGAAATCTTTTTCATAGGGGGAAAAATTGAACATTCCCATGTGAAAGTCTTTCTTTCAAGAGAAAAAAAAACTGTACATTGCGTTTTATACAAACTAGGTGAATTCAAAATGATGGATCATTTCAAAAATATTCATTATACTATTTACTTACATAAATGTGGTTGTATAAAAAGTAAAAAAGGAATGCATTCACAATTGGTTTAAGTAATTTTCTCTTGGCAAACCACCATATAAAACAGGGGCGTCATGGCGCCACAGAATTCTGAATTGTGGTAGAGCATCATCAGTACACATGGCATTAATCTTTGTCTCGTTGCAGGAGACACCCTTGCTTGCATTAGCAGGCTGCCTCTTAAATGGAAGATGGTGTAATGTAACTCAGGTTTAAATAACACAATAAATAAGAACTCAATTTCTCTTTAGTCTTTGTTACTAATCTTTTCCAAGACCTCTTTGTTAAAGTGCTTCAATGTCTACACATTCTAATGTAAATGACAACTTTTTTGGAGGGGTACACAGACTCTCAAAAGAGCACGGTAAAGGAAGAAGCTCAAGGGGTTAATATCGAAATTTTGTATTTAACATGTTAAGCAATCAAAATACTTAAAAAAAAAAATATGTATGTAAACGTTACATAATTACTTATCCCACTTTCTTGTCTTTTAGCAAACTGACAGTCCCAGTATTTTGGAAATCTCACTGTTTTATATCACTTCATGCTCTCCATGACAAGGGGAACATTTAGCTGTCTTTAATGTCTTCTAATTAAATACACAAAGCATTCTTAAAGTCTTCTTTCTCCAAATATAGATATACTTTAATATAACAGATTTTTCCAAATACATTTTTCGATTGAACTGAGAAGCTTTCAGAAACTGTCCCCACTGAACATAATGACTATTTAAGGAAACAAGCTATTTATGTGGAAATATTAAGAGGGATGATTTTGATAACCCACACTCAAGGCCAAAATAAGGATCATTGGGACTTTTACTGAAGAAGTTAATGGAGGCCAGGCCATTGGCAAATGACCTTGAAATCCCTCGATGTAGCCTCAAATTGGCTTCAGCACAAGCTTATTATTAATGCAGACAGCTAGTTTATACCATGGAAAGCACATGGTATCTCTCTCTCCAAAACCATAGCTGTCACTCAGGCACCCGCAGATTCAAATAAAAGCCATCGATGTGACAACAGTTTTACACTTTTACATATTTTTACCAAATATCACAAGTTTATTAATCAGTATTTTATGTTGTCTAAGAAAATTATAATTCATCTGCTCAATGGCAGCTTTACATATGTATATTTTAAAATTACTATATAAAAGTATAAAAACATATTACAACACTTGATTTAGATTTTAAATTGTATTTGTCTCTCTGACTATGCCCCAGAGTAATGCCCCAGACATACATATAAAAAACCTTTAATTTTTAGGTACCTCAATATGTTAAAACTATTTTCTCTAATGTTATTAAAAATTGACATATTTCAGAGCTTGCACACACACACATACACACACACACACACACACTCACTCTACCCAGTTAGAAAGGAACTGTTTGTTCAGTTTGCAGATATGAAATCATTAGGGACTGGATTTCACTACGGGAAATTTGAGTATCATGTACTGTTAATGCAAAATAAAGAAATAAAGCCTGGGAAGTTAGAAGATTATTTTTTTTGGAAATGCATATTTAGAACTTAAGAAAGAAAAAAAAATTAAAAACATCTTCTAATGGTAAAGCATTAACAAATACTTTTTCATATGAATAAAATCTGTAATCAGTTAGATAAGAGCAATGTGCCTTTTTTTGGCATTTAATCAAACAATGAAATCATATACACATTTCCTGACACAAAAGACAAATGATGTAATAATCTGAAGGAGTTTCTCTATCTCCTTGGAACTTTGCATACTTGACTTGTTTTCCATATTTTGTGACTTTAAATGGTGGGAAAATTATATTAAAATGCTTGTAGCAGTTCCTCTAAACTAGCATCCTTTTTGTTTTATTGTATTTAATATAAAAGCAGCAATTATTTGATTTCAAAGTTATGAAAATATGTACCTTATGAGAAAACAAGCAATTTAAGCTTTAATTGGTGTCATTTTTCACAGAACTGGCAAGATTCTTGCATCCCTGGCACGTTGTTTTTCTATAAAACTGCAGAGCTGCCTTCAATGAATGTTTTACGAACGCAAAAGTTTTTATATGAAGGTATATGCATAGATGCCTGGAAATACAAGATTTCTGGTGGGAGTTATTTACAAAAGATGTATTTCATTTGTTACTGTGTGTGTAACAACTCCTATTATTCTCAATGTTTCTCTCTTCTCAATAAGACTGTTCTTAGCTCATGTCTATGAAATACTGAGACTTATGTCTAAAGTAAAATAAAAGCAGACGCTTTGATGAGGGAAAAATAGAACACTTGAGAAAAGCATAAAAGAAATTACAATTTTGACTAAAAGAAAACCCTATTATAATATGTTGAAAGGTTAATTCTGGTTTTAATCAGAAGAAAGATAATATAGAATATGTACCGACAGGCTTGCTTCACATAAATTACATAGAGGCACCACAAGACCATTTTCTGAAGTGTTGCTTTACCATGAATACTTTTACTTATTCTGTTCATATTATGTATTTCCCACACTTTCCAAAATAGTGCTCTGTTCTGAAGGACAAATGTTTTACATATGTATTGAGAGATTTCACTAGCTTCTCATTTCTAAGGACTTTAGTGATTTCCACACCTGGGGAGGTATTTCTTTGTTGTATTGCTTTTTAATGAAAATTCCCAGAGCCACTGCCAAGGTTTTGTATTCAAAACATCAGAATAAAGGTAGAGAATCTGTGTTTTTAAAAAAATATCTAGTTGGTTTCTATAAGCAGCCAGATTTGAGGGAAACCGCAGATTAGTGGACTTTATGCAAAAAGTTCCTGTTGGGGGACTGGACGTTAGGATATATAAGTATTCTTCATATTTCATTTACATCTTAGTCTTTTTTTAATGTTGGCCATTTTTGTTAATAACCATGGCTAATATACACTCCATGTTACTGAATGCCAGGCACTAAGCTAACCACCTTGTACGCTTGTATCTCGACAATCCTAAAAAACAGATAAAAATGTATTCTTTCCTCTTTAGAGACGAAGACATTTTTTGTTAGGGAGTAATGTACGATGGTCAGACAGCAAGTGATGAACAATTAAGAACTAGAATCTAGGTTTGTGTGACTCTAAAGGTCACTTTTCTAACCACTGCTCTATATAGGACATTCAAACAGAAAGAGAGCTGCACATGTTTTGAAAACCTTTTCATGTTAGCTACCCAAATTAAGTATTAACACCACTAGGAATTACGTGATCTGAACTACTGATATCTCCCTCATGAGTATCATTATTGGTTTGATTCAATTTTGATTCAAAATGAACCACCTAACACTGATTGAATGGCATCAGAACAAGCCTTTCCATTGCTGCCATTTTCCACAAAAATCAATATTAAAAGGTTTTAAATAGTAGCTCAGTGAGAGCAAAAGTATCTATATGTTCAGTCTTTCAACTACTAATCCAAGACTACATGAAAACTCTACCAAGATGTGACCAAAGATACTGTTGGGGAAGTTTAAAAGATTTTTTTTCTGGGAAACAAACAAATGCACTTCCAAATGGGTATCAATGAATCGTGCATCTTTCAGATATGTCCTTTGATCCTGGGAGTTTTCCATGATCTTTCCAATTTGGGTTTTGGGTCCCGTAGCACTGTGAGATCACACCATTCAGAGCACTAACCTGTGAGTTGCTGAGGGGCAAGGCTTCTGCCATTTTTCTCTCTATCCCCAGATATAAGCATATAGTTCTGAGCATGCTAAAAACTTTTCTGTAAAGGGTCAGATAATAAATATTTTAGTTTTTTCAAGCTGTATAATCTCTGTGCCAATGACTCAACTTTGCTACTGGGATACAAAAAACAATCAAACATAGTATGTAAATAAATGGGTGTGGCTCTCATCAATAAAACTTTATTTGTGGTTACTAAAATTTGAATTTCAAGTAATTTTTATGTTTCACAGTCTTCTTTTGTTTTTTTGCAACCATTTTAAAAAGTAAAAAAACCCTGTTCTTGGTTCACAAGCCATATAAAAATAGTTAGAGGGCCAGATTTGGCCAGTCGGCCATAGTCTGCTGATCTCTGCCCTAAGCAGTCAATACACATGGTTGTCTGGTTGACTGGCTAGATAATTGTGAGAAATTAGTTGCTATTTAGGTTGAACACATGATGAGGGTATGCATGCGATAAAATAAAAGCCTGTGTAATGACATTCAATTTCCAATATAGAAATAATTATAAAGGACAGAAAAAGTACTTCTAAGGTAGTAATTAATAGGCAAAGCCAAAATGATGCAGAACTACATAATTAATATCAAATTAAAAGATTTCTGGATAAATTCATAATGCATGTAGACTCACACAATAAACTATAGCAGTCTGTCCTCACCAAATGGCAGGGACTTTGGTGGCCTGTTAGCTGCTTCTGTGATATCTTGCTCTCCATTCTGATTGATCTGGCTCTGGGAAAAAAGGAGCTTCTATTCCCATGTCTGGTTCTCACTCTCTGCTCCCCCCACCCAGGCTCATATCCAATTATTTAATTATTTGAGCACATTGGCTGCTATGCTTTCATGTGACTCTTTAGGCAGATGGGAGGTCTTTTGCAAGTAATTGTATTGTGTTCTGGCATTTTTCATGTTACTATTTTAGGGTTGAAAGAAATTTTTAGCTTGTGATGATAAAGCATCTTGCAGGACATGGAGTCCATCCAGGTGAATTTAGGATGGTAATTACAGGACTGTGCTGGTGCCAAAGGTGAGGGTTGGGACTGGGGCAATGGTGGAAGTGACACACTCTGTCCTTGCCTCCCACCTGAAACCCCTAATTTCAGAACAATTTATCTCTCCATTCCCATTAATCCCCACTGAGAAAATTAAGCCATAAGACTTGACATAACATATGACATCCCATTCTAATATGGGTTTCTTAAAATGGCCCGTCCTGACAGGCACAATACCCTCTCCTCTTTCTGACATTGTTGAGATGCCTGAACTTCTAGAAGGCGGGAGTCAAGTCCCTGATCCTCTTCACATTGGCCAGACCAGCTCACTCCTGCACTCAGAGGGTATCTCTTATCCTCTTCAACCTGAATCACTCAGAAGCAAGTGAATGCATGAAGTCTTACTGGGTTTACTTATTAGGAAAAGTGATGCACATTATTTTAGAAGTTATCTTTTGAACTTTATAAACTGATACTAGGTGCTCTTTACAAATTATTTAATCTCATCTCTGAACTGAAAATACTTGACTCCAAAAGGAAACGGTGGATGGCATTATGATGTGGGGGACTCAGGATACTTGCTCACAGCAGTCATCATAATGTGTGACCAAATATTTGTTTCCTCCAGTACTTCTACTTGTTATTTATTACCTACTAGACTGAGTCTCACAGGACTTAGGATTGTGTCTATTTCTACAATAGTGTAAGACAGAGGGCCCAGTATACAGCAGGTACTCATAAAATGTCTTGAACAAATAGTTAAAATGACAAATGTTCATAGTTGTTTACTCATAACAGGAAATAAAAGCACACTTTTTATCCTGTACATATCAGTGCTAGGAAAACACTCGATAAATGCCTCTGCCTTAGTCCAAGGTCTTCTCCTCTCAAGCACACATGTATCGGCTTCTGCTCAACTACTCACTCCTGTGATTTTGACCTTTTGCTACACCTGTATCATGTGCCACCTTCCTTACCAGAGCCCATATTACTTCACTGGCTTTCTTTCCCCACTTCTGTCTTCAGGTACTTCCATAGCTCTTCTGGGCCTAAACAATGTCTCCAACTCCCTAAGGTAACACTTCCATCGTATATGCCAGTAGTGAAGATATCACTCATTACCCTCACTGCTATTTCTCTTAGAATAAAGAGGATGACATTTACATACATGATACATCTATTGCTCACTCTCTTTAACATTGAAATAATGTTGTCACTTCATGGTACATGCCAGTTAGATGTTCATCTGCTTCTGGACATTGGTCAAAAAGTCTAAGTCTCCTGTAAGACATCAAGAGACCAGCCATACTGAGCAGTGGTGACCAGATTTCTCAGAGCTTTTGAGTGCCTATACTAAGAAAACAGTCACAGAAGTATGGGATATGCATACTGGATAGATGGAAGGAAAGGTGTGATCATTTCCTAACCACTTCATTAAGTTTCACAAAGGCAAATTAGTTAAGTCATTGTGGTCAACTACTAGAAACATAAACTTGGCGATGCTGTGCAGAAAGAAAATTTATTGTAAAGATACTGGGCTGTCTCGTGAAATCTAGGGCTAGGGATGTGGTCAGGTCTCAGGGAAAAGATTCAATTAAGAACTTACAAAGATGAGGTCCGTCTTCTCTGGCCCATCTCTCAATTCTTCTTTGCACATATGTTCAGTTCTCCTCTGTTTCTGAGCAGTCCTCTGCTTCCTAGACCATATGGTCTACCTTTATGACAATGGAGGAAATGTACGTCATACTGGTCCAGCCACCTGAGGCTCCAAATCCAAAACTCCAGACAGGGATTTTTTACTACGAGTTCTTATCCCTGGACTAGTCCACTATTAAGCTGCAGCCATGTGGAAGAGAGGGGGTGAGTGGAGGGAAATTTCTGGAAAAGTTATCAGTTGATGGGTATCTCATAGGCAATGTTATGAAGAATGTACCACAAAAAAAAAAAAAAAAGGTAAGTGTGAGCTAAATATGCCTCACAACCCCGTAGTCTAAGATATGAGAGAACTCCTCTGTGAATGGAGAAGACTAGGAAGCAGGAAGGGTTACAACAAGGGACATGTAAGTAATTATCTCTGACCCATGTCAAAAGTGAAAGGGAGTTCTGACATTATTAGTTTTCTCTAAGTTGTCAATATTTGTTGTTGAATGAATCCTTAAACTTTCAGGTGCTATGTCTTCATATTCTGTTCTAAGTGAAGATCAGAAGCGATGGCAAAATGAGCGCTAGTTGGGACTAAATGAATGGGGCAAATCTAGGCAATTTCTCAAGGAATGTTGTATCCTAAGCTCAAAGAGAACTATCAGCAGATTCTCCTTATTGGTTCCATGTTTATGTACCATGTTCAGGCAGTTCATTTATGACTATAGATATCAAACTAAATACTATGAGGCCCCTTTAATGAATCTCAGGTCCTAGTAAATATCTGTGAAACAGTGTTAACTGCTTTCAGAGAATTACATAGACAGAGTTACAGGTTCATGGTGGAAGACAAAGTTAATTCAGCTAAAACATCAAAGACTTCAAAAAGCAAGTGGCATTTCACTTGAGCCTGAGCAAATGAGTACAAGTTTTTCAGGTAGGAGAAGTGCAAAAAGACATCCTATTGTACTATAAATGGTGTAGCACAAACAATATTTGGCAGTATCATGTTTTCTGATTTTGTTCACCCCAGGAACCAAAAACTTAACAAAAGATAATTATATACGGCCAATTTAAGGCCCGGTATCAATCCATGAGGAGTGGCAGCACTTTATGAAGACCATAACATAGTAGATGAAAAGACTGAAGCAACTCCATGTAACCAGAAAAATATATACAATTCTCCCAATCATAGTTCTATCCAGCAATCTCTAAGTGATAGTCTGAGTGTTGGGCATGAATGCTGTGAGACTCGTTGCTCTTCCAGGCTGGACATCCCTGCTTCTCCGGGTTCAACCATTGTGGATCCTCCTCTATGAGCCTGCTACTCTTTTTATTTATTGATCGATTTTGAGGCAGAGTCTCACTATGTCACCCAGGCTGGAGTGCAGTGGCATGGCGCAATCTGAGCTCATGGCAACCTCTGCCTCCTGGGTTCAAGCAATTGTCCTTCCTCAGCCTCCCGAGTAGCTAGGACTACAGGCCTGTGCTGCCGCAACTGGCTAATTTTTGTATTTTTAGTAGAGACAGGGTTTCACCATGTTGGCCAGGCTGGTCTCGAACTCCTGGCCTCAAGTGATCTGCCCACCTCAGCCTCCCAAAGTGCTGTGATTACAGGCATGAGCCACTGTGCCCTGCCACCTGCTACTATTCTTGACGCTCACTAATATGCATTGTTCTTGTGTATCACTTGTTGTTATTTGTAGGAAATTTGTATACTTTCTAGTGGTCACATTTTATTAAATACTAAGTCCACCATGGTATATTTAATGAGCTCAACTTTCTTTCAATACATTATGTAAATTAGTTGGCCCCCAGGACAGCGTCCTTCTCTTTCAACCACCTATGGCTCCTCAGCTTGGAGTCTGTGTAATGTATCTACTTGCTCAGGCTGACTTTCCGTGCCTCACTTTGACAAGGTAGACTATTTTTTTCTGATCTGCATTTTGTCTCTTTGTGCTCTGTATGGCACAAACTGAGCTGAAAACAAAACTCCTATGAGCCAGAAAGAGGACTACCACCACATTTCTGCTTAAACGCTATTTAAAAAATCGTACCTCACTGCATATTTCAGCAGCATCTTTTACCATTTCACAATTATAGTCATGTCCTACTCAAAGGTATAGGAAAGTAATGCATGCACACGTTTGTGGGAAAGTGAATAATTACAATAATTATCTCTGAGTGGTTTGTGAGTAGCAGAGGTAAGTGGATATTTCAGGAGAGGTAAGGGAGGAAAATAATCAAAATGGTGATTTTCAATGATAGGAAAAACAGGTGGTGATATGAGTCTTCAGATGATTTTTAATATACTTAATAAATATACAGCCAGGTTGGCTAGGGCTAAAATCAGCTAAGAAAAAAAAAATGTAGAGGTACTATCTTGTGTGTGCGCGTGTGTGTGCGCGCGCGCATGCGCGTGCGTGCGTGTGTGTGTACACAAAGAAAATAAATTTTTAATACTTCAGATACTTTTCAAGTAAATACTCTTTTGAAAGGAAAATTCTCATTTCTCATTAGATTATCAATAGGAGAGGAGGAATGTTTGATTTTTCAAATTAACATTGTGAAAGAATTCAGTGAGAAAGAAGCAACTATCTGAAAAGCATAGCATTGAGATTTGAAGGAGTATGAAAAGATTTGGGCTGGATTCTGTTTTGTTTTGTTTTGTTTTTTTATAGTCATTCCTTTCTATAATCACTGCCATGAATCTGCATGCATCTAGCAGTGAAATGCTGTATATTCTCAAAGCTCTAAAAATTCCTCAAAATAGCTCCAGTGGTTCAAAATATGCGTGATGATCAAAATATCTACCTATAAATACTGTGGGCCTATCACATGATAAATAAACCATCAAATATTTGTACATTCACATATGTATATAGAGAGAGTAGAGAGAAGAGGAGGCAGAGAGAATATTTCTGTTAATGCTTGCAACTAGTTGGCAAATATATACCCCACAATATGACTACATTGCTTGGGACTTATGGGAATATGTCTTTCTGTATTGTATACATACACATAAACATAGAAATTGGAATGTTCATATGTACACATGCATACATATTTTAAATAACATTTTAGATGCATTTTGAAAATACATATGCATATACATACTCACACACATTCTGAAATGCCATCATTCAACATAATTCATGATGTGTATTGCAATGTATCAAAGCAGAAACACATTCCAAAAAGAAATACTCACTGGTGCAATTAAATCATAAAGGAGTTTAATTTGTTCAGTTAGTAGCTAAATGTTTATTTCAACATTTTGGCCAGCAGTTTCTTTAATGAGACTGTACCTGGAATGAATTAAATTCAGTTATTATTTAAGCTCATGAGTTAAAGTGTTTCTTCAGGGACTGCACTTATGCTTTGATGCATTTCAATGAATACTGTTCTTGAAAAGGCCTGTTTCGACTACTCTGAACTTGAAATCTGAAAAATACTCAGGATAGTCTGGTTTATGAAATTGATCATAAGATTTGTGGGCAAACAAGATGGGATACACACTGTCTTCTCATATAACAGCCTTACTGAAATATAATTTACTTATCACGCGGTTTAGCCATTTAAAGCATATAATTCAGTGTTTTTTAGTATATTCACAGAGTTGTGAAACCAGCATTATAGTTTTATAACTGTTCCATCATCCCGAAAAGAAACTCTGTATCCACCAAAAGTCATTCTCCATTTCCTCCCACCTCATCCTATCCCAGTCCTAGGTAATGTCTAATTTGTTTTCTGTCTTTATGAGTTTACTTATTCTGGATATTTCACATAAATGGAACCATACAGTATATGGTCTCTTGTGACTGGATTCTTTCACTTGGAATAATATTTTAAGGTTTATCTATATTATAGTACGTATCACCACTTCATTTGTTTTTATGACTATCTAATATTCCATTGTATGAATATATCACATTTAATTTATTCATTCATCATTTGCTGAACATTCAGGTTGTTTCCATTTTTGGCTATTATGAATAATGCTGCCATGAACATTTGTGCACTAGTTTTTCTGCAGACATATGTTTTCATTTCTTCTGTGTATACATCTAAGAGTGTTACATAGATAATTGCTGGGTCCTACGGTAGCTCTATGTTAAACCTTTCGAGAAACTATCAGCCAGTTTCCAAAGTGACTGTCCCATTTCACATTCCCACCAGCAGGGCATGAGAATTCCAATTTTTGTGGTCACCATTATTAATTCATCAAATCAACATGTTTCCTAATGCTGAACTTGGTGCTTTCCTGTGTTCTTCCTGATGGGTTTATGTAAGCACAGCCACAGCAGACAGGATACAAGCCCCCTGATTTCCTACACTTGAAAGCATGGCCAAAACATGCTATAGACCCAGAAATACTAGCTCCCCTTCAAAACCACCATTAAAGTTGTCCCACAGACACTGTATACACTGAGTTTCATCAATTGTAAAATGAGGGACATCGGTCCAGAGTGAATTAGGCCACTTCCACAGTTATTTATAGAACTAATTGTTTCCATTTGAGTCCTATTTGGCTCATCCAGCTCCATGGCAAGCTAGGCATATATACAAGGAGGCACTTTAGACCAACTTAATATATGTTAAAAGTATAAACCTTATAACTCTATAAGCAGTAGCCTTTGAGAAATATATCAATTCAGTGAGGGAAAATAACCTATAGGTTGGTTAATATCTCTTAAATATGCACTCTCTAATGTTCTCAGAAGAGACTGCAGTCTTTCACTGCTAGATTAATTTTAGATGCACTATTGTTCTTTCCTAAAATTATCATATGGCATATGCTTAAAAATGTTGAATGAATTCTAACTTACTGGATGATGTGAATGTTCCAACTTGTTTTGCTAGAGCCAAAACAATCTTGAAAACTGCATAATAAAAGAAGCACAAAAGGAGCTCAGTAAACATTTTAACTAACTGAATTACACACCTTTTCATGTTTTCAGCATATTAAAGACATACAATCTCATTGAATAACTAGGATATATACCAACCCTTATCATGGTAGGACAACACTATTGTATAGTGGAGTTTAGGTCTTGAATAACACAAGAATAGCAATAATAATAATGATAATAACATGCCTAAATGCATAGTCTGTGCCAGGAAGCATACATTTTACATATTTATAACATAACTTGATCTTCACATCGACCCTCTGAAGTAGGTGTTGTCAATATTCCCAATTTACAGATGAGAAAATTGAGACTTAGGGAAGTTAAATTACTTGTTATTTATTATGCAGCCAGTAAATGCGTGGCCAAAACCAGAACCCAGGTTTGTGTGATTCCAATGTGACCTTCAGGCCAAACTGTATTCAATCAAAAGCTTTAATCCTCCCAAAAAGTGAGACAATGAACTGGATTTCCTACAGTAGTGACAATCAGCATATTCACTTCCATCGAAAAGGCCATTATTTCAGTGGGCCGCTGGGAATAAAACACTATTGATAAAATAAATGGGGTATCACTCATACATATTAACTATTTTTCAAATATATGCAGAATCTGTTAGGTCTGATAATATATAAATTCACTACTAGTAAATGATAATCATCTTTCTACTATTATGGATTATTTCAATCAACAGATAATAGAAGTACAACTACCAACATGTTATGATCCAGAAAATTTTGCTATATTGGAAAGAGAGCTTTATTCTTGAAAATGCTAATACCTATAAAACTAAAGAGTTTTCACAACCTTAATGAATGAAATGTACTTCTAAGCAAGGGAAAAAGTAGTTATATATGCCTATTAATAGAAAAGTGTTATACCACCTATAAAATACGCCATGTGCTTAAAAATCACCTACTTAGTTATTTCCCTTTTATAAATTTGAAGTCCAAGATACTGAATGACTGTTTTTCTTGGTTTTAAGAGAATATAAAATCATACACGTAACTGAGAACTGCATCTTGGCTTTCCACTCAGAGTTCAGCTCCTGAAACATACTAGAAATTTAATCAATATTTGTAAATAAATGTTCAGTTTGTGACCTGCATTCTGTGCTACCCTCCAGAGATCTTTTTAATTATTTTGTTAAAACATGAATGTCATTCTAGTTTGCTAAATTTAGAGCAGCAATATCTTAACATTGTCCTTAATTAAAATTCAATAAAACCCCTGAATTTAAAAGTTAACATGGTCAAAACTGTGGGTGAGCTATGGAATTCAGAGATAAAGGCAGTTAAAGTAGATTTAACCACCTATGAGGTATAATAAACATGCTGAAATGCATAGCCCAGAATGTTTTCACTGCTATTTTAAAATTAAACATATACAAAAGAGTAAGGAAAACATTTAGACATGACAATTAACAAATTATCACATAATTGACAGCAAATCAGGAATCATTTATTATTTCAGTGTCACCATTAGAGTGTCACCGCTGCAGTGTTATCATTCTAATTTATCTCTTAGAAAATTTATGAATTTATCAGTCATATACCTATGAAAACTCTAACCATCATTTCAATAGTATATACTCAATATCAGAAGTAAAAAGGTCTATAAAGATGATTGGGTCCAAAAGGGACCTGTATCAGAATCATTCAAAAGTATGTAATACAGAATACATGATTTATATGAAGACAAACCTTTAGGTAATTCTACATTTTATTTTGAGAGTCAGAGTCTACAAAATCATAACGTAAATTTAGTCTACTGCTATTCACTCATGAAATAGAACTCTGTGCTAGATATATCCATGTTCCAAAAGATTATACTCACCTCCCCCTCCCAAGTTCAAGTGATTCTCCTTCCTCAGCCTCCCAAGTAGCTGGGATTACAGGTGCCTACCACCACGCCTGGCTAATTTTTTGTATTTTTAGTAGAGACAGGGTTTCACCATGTTGGCCAGGCTAGTCTCAAACTCCTGACCTCAGGTGATCCATCTGCCTTGGCCTCCCAAAGTGCTGGGATTACGGGTGTGAGCCACTGCACCTGGCTTGTAAAATAAATTAATTTCACTCATCTCATAGGGTTAATTGAAAAAATTAATCAACAAATGTGCATGAAAATAGTTTTAAAGCTATGAAATAAATCACAAAATTGGCCATATCTGTTTTTTGACATCTATTTATGTGAAAGACATCATTGCCAGGCCGGGCATGGTGGCTCACGCCTGTAATCCCAGCACTTTGGGAGGCTGAGGCGGGCAGATCATAAGGTCAGGAGATTAAGATTATCCTGGCTAACATGGAGAAACCCAGTCTCTAATAAAAATACAAAAATTAGCTGGGCATGGTGGTGGGCACCTGTAATCCCAGCTACTCGCGAGACTGAGGCAGGAGAATCACTTGAAACCAGGAGGCAGAGGTTGCAGTGAGCCAAGATCACGCCACTGCACTCCAGCCTGGGC
>NW_012103543.1:683215-758878 GCF_000951045.1 Mandrillus leucophaeus
AAAAAAAAAAAAAAAAATAGAAAAGAAAATAAAAGAAAAAATAAAAGTAGAACCAAATAGGAGACGGCACTGAGAGTATCCACTAAAGGATGTTTGGTTAGTTTCTGAAATTTTTGAGAAAGGATATGACATTTTACATCACAGGAGAGGTTTCATGGGAATATTAAATTGGCAAATGTTCATAAAGTAAATTGAAATGAGAAGACACAAAAGAAGCAAAGAAAATGTAGCAGAAAGAAGCAGTAGAAACGGCAAGTAGGAAGTTAAGGAGGACTGCACTTAGCTACAAGAATGACAGAGATAAAGAATGCTGTAAAGATATTTCAGAGAAACGATTGGCAAGGCATAGTAACCAGTTGGATTTAAAGTTAGAAATTCTATTTTTTTCCCTTGGCAAGTATTACCTGGCATTTATCCTGTAAATTTCCATGTCTGTTAGAGCTATTGGGGTAGCAATGTAAGGAAGGAGGGGAGGTAGTGATTTGCCTATTCTTCTCTGTCTTTTTGAGCAGCATGTGACAGGGTGAACAATCCCATCGTGTCATGTGCTCACCCTCCACCTGACTTTCTACCTATACACTGACTACAGATTATATTTTTGCCACCCCACTCCTCTCAATTCAAAAACATCTCTGCTGATAAGCCGGCATTCTGGAATCCCTAGGAAATGAATAGGGGTGATGTGCCCAAAAACTGAGGTTAAAACAGCTGTTTACAAAAGCACCAATAAGAGGTTAACGACAATTTTTTTAAGTATATTGTATCAAGACACGTTCACATCCTAGGATGAATAATAGAAATCAATAAAAGTCTAAACAAAAGTCATCAATGAGAAGAAAATAAAAAGTAACAGAAAGACCTCAAAAGAGTCAATAAATTTGGACAAATTTCAAATTAACTTTATTACATCAGTGCATCCATACTCAGAATGCGTACAATCTGCCATGTTTTATCCCACTCACATTTTTAAATGTTTATTTCTTTCCTTTTCTTGTTGGTCTAATCATTTTATGTGCTCTAACTTTTCAGCACTTATTTTCTACTCTGCACTTACTCATTCCTTAGATGCAGTTGAGCTGTCATTTTCATATTGGTATTTACTCCCCTTTTCTCATTATGTTCCCTTTCAAATGATTTCAGAAAGGCCTACAAACACCTGAGCACAAACAGCATCAGAGGTTTTAACCAGTGATATAAGTGATAAAGGTGCCAAATGCATGGCCAGGGTCTCCTTAAGTCTAAAAGCCTTGATGTCTGCCGGTCCCCTAGATTCTTTCAGGTCCTTGTGTCAGAGCATTTCCTTTATTTTTTCTTGGGAGATATTTCAAGTTCATGATATTTAAAGATATCCGTGGGTTCAGAAAAGTCTAGTACTTAAAGACACACTAGCACTCCAGCATGATAGGGAAAATTAGTCATTCAAATTGAAAAATGAAAAATATATCTAAAAAATAGGAGGGGTAAGTGAGGATGGGTAGAAGAGGTAGGGATAAGCTTGGTGGACAGGGGGAAAATGGTGCTGTATCCAATCTTTCCTAAAAGTGTGTCTCATTTGGATGATGGGACTTGAGCAGAATTTGGGGGTCAGCTTTTGTTCTATTCTCTGCCATTTTTAGAATAGGTTTGCCCAACATTATGACACACATGTTCCCAGTTACCATAATAGACTACATATGTAACGTTAACTACATCATTTCAGAGCTTCATTTGCAGATTCTACATTTTATTTGACTCAAACTTCCCCCACCTCAAAGGAGACAGGCTGTTAATCCCCATCCTCTGTGGGAAGCTTATGCTATGGCTGGCAAAATGTGAGAAAAAAAGGCTTTGTATTCCAGTTGCCATGTTAGCTGTGATACACACACATACACATTTCATCTCCAGTGTTGTTCTTCATTAATTCATTTTGGAATTTATAATGCAGCATTTCAGCATCGTCTTAGGGACGCTCAGAGCAGATTTTTCTAGATGTGCAATGCACTCACTTTACACAGTGCAATTTGCAGCTATAGTGAATAAGGGCATCTAAATTTGTACTCTTTAGGCTGAATCTTAAACTTTTGGTAAGCCCTGTGTGAAAACACATGCTCAAAACTTATCTCAGAGAATCTGCCTCTCATAGTACTGAAGGGAACAATTAAAAGAGACTGACTACCCCATCGATCTGATATGAAATCTAAGTGTAATGAGAAAATGAGAAAGTTCTAAATCACTTGAATGCATAGAGAATATGGTATTTTAATTTCATATCAATACTTTCTAGCTATGTTAAATTTAGTTATATCTTTCTTAGTGACAGTGACGGGTTAGTAAAAACAACTTTTTTTTTTCTTTTCTGTGTAAAAATTGGTAAAATATGTGGTTAAAGAGAAATGTATCAGGAAAAAGGGACTATAAAAGCGCAATGATTATTGAGGGTTTTGACCATCACAATAAAATATCAGCACTTTGTATTTTGAAACTTTAGGAAGAAGTCTAATTCACAATATGAGCTGTGTTTAACCAGCTGTATTCTAGCTTTGTTCCAGGAAATATTGCCTTGTTTATGACTGTTTAAAAATGTATATATAAAGATGGGAGGGATGTTAAGAAAAGTTATTTAAAATAGACTTGGCTCTGCAACTACAAGAAAACTTTATGTGTATTAATACTTCACATGTTAATGTTTCCATACAACAATAATTTTTGAGATATAAGTGTAGTTTTCTAAGAAAAACTTTTATGTGAGACAATGTCTATGTATTTTTTCGTCTAAAAACGAATAAAAGAATCATCAATTATTTTTATCCTTCTTTAATCTTTTCCAAAAAGTTCATCTTCAGAAATACTTTCAGCAGACAAAAATGACAATTTCTTTTAAAGTAAAACTTTTATATTTTCTAAGTTAAAAATACTTTATTAATATGCAACTGCAATTTGATATGTTAAGCAGAGGAGCGATCATACTGAACAATCTTGTGGCCTTTCGCTACTTTTGCTTAGTTCTTGGAGGACTCAACAATGGGATTATTATATTTAACTGTATGATTTCTGAGACCTTAAGAAACATAAATTTTTTCCTTATTTTAAAATTACGAATGTCACAACAGACACATAAAGGATATTTTTCATTTAAAAATGACGATAAACAATTTGCAAAAATACTGAGGCAGCCTTTAAAAATCTTAAATATGAGCAAAATTTTATGTTAACTTTCCAAAGGAAAATCAAAACTTAGAAAACATGCTTATGAAACAGTAACTTTTAAAAACTAGCAAGAATTCTAAAAAATTATTTGAAGTTTTATTGGATCACTTCACTTTCAGAATTTCTTTAAATGTTATATGAACAGGAAAAATGGCATGAATATTTGCACAAAGTCACAGTTTATATAGGTTAAGTTTTCTCTCTGAATGTATCACCCCCATTTATAGTATCTGATCAATTTCATGTGCATCAAGATCAGAAAAAGATTGCTATAATTAAAAGTAATGCACTTTTTCTTTTGAAATGCTACTTAGAAATTGACAAAATTCCATATTGTACTGTGCATCCCTTAAATTTATCACTCTCATCTATCACTCTGATTTTCATATCAAATTGATTTTGACACATCACATTTGAATAAAACAGTGGAAGAACATGCATACTCATTTACACTTCAATATTAATTGTTACACTTTTCATGCACTAAATAAATGTACATAATTGATAAAATGCATGGGAATTAAGTCAAATTAGCCAAATATGCATTGTTAAAAAAAAGTATTTCCCTATCTTCTGCATTGCTATATATTGATATCTGGTAAGATACATGCTATATATTATTATAGAAAATGATTTACATATCTGTGTAAAATAATTTAAATAAAATAATTATTCTTCCCAATCTAGTAAAGCAGAATAAACCTTCATTGTGTTTAGATTGGAGTTGAGAAAATGCAATCTGTCTTTATTCTACAACTGAAAAGAAAAAAATGATGTCCTAAGCTGAGCACCATTAAGTGAGCAGGTCAGAACTCATGCACTTTGTAGAGTTCAGGCAGTCCCAAATCTTAGGTGGCAAGATTCTCCTTGGGGTCAGTGACCTCTAACTATTGGAAAAGCTATGAGAAGGGATGAAGAACAAAAAGTTACAACCAATTAACCTTCAATAAAATAACCTTTAAAAATAGCTATGTCACTATAGACATTTTACACCTTTGTGGGTCAAAATAATGTTTCCCAAAGAATGTGGTTTAAAAAAGTAGGGAGGATTGGCCAAGTGCGGTGGCTCACACCTGTAATCCCAGCACTTTGGCAGGCCAAGGCGAGCAGATCACGAGGTCAGGAGATCAAGACCATCCTGGCTAACACGGTGAAATCTCGTCTCTACTGAAAATAGAAAAAATTAGCCAGGCGTGGTGGCGGGCGCCTGTAGTCCCAGCTACCTGGGAGGCTGAGGCAGGAGAATGGCGTCAACCAGGGAGGCGGAGCTTGCAGTGAGCCAAGATCGCACCACGGCACTCCAGCCTGGGCGACAGAGCGAGACTCTATCTCAAAAACATAAAAAAAAAATAAAAAGTAGGGAGGATTTGGTCAGTAGTCCACCAATTTTTCTAATAGTCAATAAATTTGGACAAATTTCAAATTAACTTTATTACATCAGTGCATCCATACTCAGAATGCGTACAATCTGCCATGTTTTATCCCACTCACATTTTTAAATGTTTACTTCTTTCCTTTTCTTGTTGGTCTAATCATTTTATGTGCTCTAACTTTTCAGCACTTATTTTCTACTCTGCACTTACTCATTCCTTAGATGCAGTTGAGCTGTCATTTTCATATTGGTATTTACTCCCCTTTTCTCATTATGTTCCCTTTCAAATGATTTCAGAAAGGCCTACAAACACCTGAGCACAAACAGCATCAGAGGTTTTAACCAGTGATATAAGTGATAAAGGTGCCAAATGCATGGCCAGGGTCTCCTTAAGTCTAAAAGCCTTGATGTCTGCCGGTCCCCTAGATTCTTTCAGGTCCTTGTGTCAGAGCATTTCCTTTATTTTTTCTTGGGAGATATTTCAAGTTCATGATATTTAAAGATATCCGTGGGTTCAGAAAAGTCTAGTACTTAAAGACACACTAGCACTCCAGCATGATAGGGAAAATTAGTCACTCAAATTGAAAAATGAAAAATATATCTAAAAAATAGGAGGGGTAAGTGAGGATGGGTAGAAGAGGTAGGGATAAGCTTGGTGGACGGGGGAAAATGGTGCTGTATCCAATCTTTCCTAAAAGTGTGTCTCATTTGGATGATGGGACTTGAGCAGAATTTGGGGGTCAGCTTTTGTTCTATTCTCTGCCATTTTTAGAATAGGTTTGCCCAACATTATGACACACATGTTCCCAGTTACCATAATAGACTACATATGTAACGTTAACTACATCATTTCAGAGCTTCATTTGCAGATTCTACATTTTATTTGACTCAAACTTCCCCCACCTCAAAGGAGACAGGCTGTTAATCCCCATCCTCTGTGGGAAGCTTATGCTATGGCTGGCAAAATGTGAGAAAAAAAGGCTTTGTATTCCAGTTGCCATGTTAGCTGTGATACACACACATACACATTTCATCTCCAGTGTTGTTCTTCATTAATTCATTTTGGAATTTATAATGCAGCATTTCAGCATCGTCTTAGGGAAGCTCAGAGCAGATTTTTCTAGATGTGCAATGCACTCACTTTACACAGTGCAATTTGCAGCTATAGTGAATAAGGGCATCTAAATTTGTACTCTTTAGGCTGAATCTTAAACTTTTGGTAAGCCCTGTGTGAAAACACATGCTCAAAACTTATCTCAGAGAATCTGCCTCTCATAGTACTGAAGGGAACAATTAAAAGAGACTGACTACCCCATCGATCTGATATGAAATCTAAGTGTAATGAGAAAATGAGAAAGTTCTAAATCACTTGAATGCATAGAGAATATGGTATTTTAATTTCATATCAATACTTTCTAGCTATGTTAAATTTAGTTATATCTTTCTTAGTGACAGTGACGGGTTAGTAAAAACAACTTTTTTTTTTCTTTTCTGTGTAAAAATTGGTAAAATATGTGGTTAAAGAGAAATGTATCAGGAAAAAGGGACTATAAAAGCGCAATGATTATTGAGGGTTTTGACCATCACAATAAAATATCAGCACTTTGTATTTTGAAACTTTAGGAAGAAGTCTAATTCACAATATGAGCTGTGTTTAACCAGCTGTATTCTAGCTTTGTTCCAGGAAATATTGCCTTGTTTATGACTGTTTAAAAATGTATATATAAAGATGGGAGGGATGTTAAGAAAAGTTATTTAAAATAGACTTGGCTCTGCAACTACAAGAAAACTTTATGTGTATTAATACTTCACATGTTAATGTTTCCATACAACAATAATTTTTGAGATATAAGTGTAGTTTTCTAAGAAAAACTTTTATGTGAGACAATGTCTATGTATTTTTTCGTCTAAAAACGAATAAAAGAATCATCAATTATTTTTATCCTTCTTTAATCTTTTCCAAAAAGTTCATCTTCAGAAATACTTTCAGCAGACAAAAATGACAATTTCTTTTAAAGTAAAACTTTTATATTTTCTAAGTTAAAAATACTTTATTAATATGCAACTGCAATTTGATATGTTAAGCAGAGGAGCGATCATACTGAACAATCTTGTGGCCTTTCGCTACTTTTGCTTAGTTCTTGGAGGACTCAACAATGGGATTATTATATTTAACTGTATGATTTCTGAGACCTTAAGAAACATAAATTTTTTCCTTATTTTAAAATTACGAATGTCACAACAGACACATAAAGGATATTTTTCATTTAAAAATGACGATAAACAATTTGCAAAAATACTGAGGCAGCCTTTAAAAATCTTAAATATGAGCAAAATTTTATGTTAACTTTCCAAAGGAAAATCAAAACTTAGAAAACATGCTTATGAAACAGTAACTTTTAAAAACTAGCAAGAATTCTAAAAAATTATTTGAAGTTTTATTGGATCACTTTACTTTCAGAATTTCTTTAAATGTTATATGAACAAGAAAAATGGCATGAATATTTGCACAAAGTCACAGTTTATATAGGTTAAGTTTTCTCTCTGAATGTATCACCCCCATTTATAGTATCTGATCAATTTCATGTGCATCAAGATCAGAAAAAGATTGCTATAATTAAAAGTAATGCACTTTTTCTTTTGAAATGCTACTTAGAAATTGACAAAATTCCATATTGTACTGTGCATCCCTTAAATTTATCACTCTCATCTATCACTCTGATTTTCATATCAAATTGATTTTGACACATCACATTTGAATAAAACAGTGGAAGAACATGCATACTCATTTACACTTCAATATTAATTGTTACACTTTTCATGCACTAAATAAATGTACATAATTGATAAAATGCATGAGAATTAAGTCAAATTAGCCAAATATGCATTGTTAAAAAAAAAGTATTTCCCTATCTTATGCATTGCTATATATTGATATCTGGTAAGATACATGCTATATATTATTATAGAAAATGATTTACATATCTGTGTAAAATAATTTAAATAAAATAATTATTCTTCCCAATCTAGTAAAGCAGAATAAACCTTCATTGTGTTTAGATTGGAGTTGAGAAAATGCAATCTGTCTTTATTCTACAACTGAAAAGAAAAAAATGATGTCCTAAGCTGAGCACCATTAAGTGAGCAGGTCAGAACTCATGCACTTTGTAGAGTTCAGGCGGTCCCAAATCTTAGGTGGCAAGATTCTCCTTGGGGTCAGTGATCTCTAACTATTGGAAAAGCTATGAGAAGGGATGAAGAACAAAAAGTTACAACCAATTAACCTTCAATAAAATAACCTTTAAAAATAGCTATGTCACTATAGACATTTTACACCTTTGTGGGTCAAAATAATGTTTCCCAAAGAATGTGGTTTAAAAAAGTAGGGAGGATTGGCCAAGTGCGGTGGCTCACACCTGTAATCCCAGCACTTTGGCAGGCCAAGGCGAGCAGATCACGAGGTCAGGAGATCAAGACCATCCTGGCTAACACGGTGAAATCTCGTCTCTACTGAAAATAGAAAAAATTAGCCAGGCGTGGTGGCGGGCGCCTGTAGTCCCAGCTACCTGGGAGGCTGAGGCAGGAGAATGGCGTCAACCAGGGAGGCGGAGCTTGCAGTGAGCCAAGATCGCACCACGGCACTCCAGCCTGGGCGACAGAGCGAGACTCTATCTCAAAAACATAAAAAAAAAATAAAAAGTAGGGAGGATTTGGTCAGTAGTCCACCAATTTTTCTAATACTATCAAATCACAGCAGAAAAAAAAATCTTATGATTAAGGTTACTGTCAGCATAAAAGTAGTTTTAAATAGAAATTTGAAATATACTATATACACACTATGGTGTTTAAACTGGAATGATACATTTTTTAATGTAGCAATGACATTGAGCCACATAACTACAGAAGAGAAAAAAAAAGCAAACTACTCTTATTTAAAGGAAAGTAGTTTGTGTGTGCATACAGGTATTGAATATGTTAACTTAAGGGCAAATACTAATGGTTCACTCAGTTGGAGGTCACAGGACCTCAATCCACAAGAACATGTTTGTTCTTAAGAAGTAAATGAAGCTAGACCCTGACCTTAACAATGACCATGGGCCACCATTATACACTTTTTAAAAATAGCATTAAACAAACCTCTTGGGTCCTCCTTTAGAGCCTACTTACTTTTCCACAATCCTAGAACAGTATTTCTCAACCTGGGCAATACCGTCATTTTGACTCAGATAAATCTTTTTTTGTGGAGGTCTATCTTGTGCATTATAAGAGGTTTAGCAACATTCCTGACCTCCACCCAGTAGATGCCAGTAATGTCCTCCCCGCCGTTAAATAGTGACAATTAAAAATGTCTCCATACTTACAAAGTGTGCCCTAAGGGGCAAAATTGCTCCTATTAACTGTTGTTCTAGATGAAGAGCACTAACCTTTGTTAAAGGCAGGCTTACTGAGGAAAGCAAGAAACAACAGCTGACAGCTTCAGAAAAGATGAAGAAATGAGACAAAACAGCGATAACAACTGGTTGCATAGCATTCTAGGGTCATTTAGTATAGGAGCTTCAATCACTAGCCTAAGTGTGAACACCACTACAATAAATATGAGTGACAAATATTTTGTTCTGCATTAAATAGAGATGCCCTATAGTGAGGGTATCCCTAAGTTTTTGCCAAATGAGATAGTTGGCGTTGACTGTGGTGATTCTGAGTCACTAATAAATTGTTAGAAGAGTTTCTTCAGTGTACATCAAAGAAAAAAGAAAAGAAATAACATTTGAGGATTATTTCCATCAAAAGATTAAATTTTCCAATTTCAATACAACCAATGTTTATCTGAAAAAAAAAAAATGCCTCTGTGCTGACATACATGTTAGATTTTCCAAGACAAGGTTGAGTAGGAATATTTTATTTCATTGGTGGCTGTTTCATTTATGGTTTAGAAAAGAAACCCTTAAAGGGAATGCTTTATCCCTGGTAAAATCCTATATATTATGATGTGTGTCTAATTTGTGTCACAGACCTTGCCTAAGATGAATTCTGCTAGTTCCTGCCTGTTAAAGAATGTCCAAGAGGATGCCAGAGAGAGTTGTGTGTCTGGGTAAGAAGAGGTTTCAGGGTCATATTCCAGAGCCCAGGTCAAATAAATTAGTTGTGGAAAGAACCTACAAAGCCAAGCTAGGGTGAAAAGTAGAAGAGGGAAACAGAAAGGATGAAAGGTCCCAAACTAAACAATAGGAAGCAAAATAATCAAGAGTCAGAACAGGGGAGGCCAGAGTCCAGATGGGTCAAAGTCTTATTTTTAAGAAATTTTGGAAATTCGACCTACAATAATTAAATAAATGAGCCAGCCCAATTCCAAAGTCTTAATGGCAGTCTGAAACAGGATTACAGGAGTAAAAAAAGAAGCAGGACAGGCCTCAACCTTTGCATCATGACCTTCAACAGGCCTCAGTCCTCTCTGAGGCCATGGGAAAAATGTTCAAATAAGGACATTCTAGAGGGAGCAACAAAAGGGACTGGAAGGAAGTCAATCATTATGTTCTCTATTCACTTGTATTTCAGACATTAAATCAATCAGCAAATATGGACAGACTTCAGTTTGGATGCCAGAGAGAGCTATGTGTTTATCTGAGTTCAATCACTAACTATGTAATTTTTGATAAGTTAGTTAACTTTTCTGATTCTTAGTTATTATATATGAAATAAGCACACATACTAAGTAAAACCCCAGTAAAACAAAAAATCATATTTGATTACATTTGTAGGTGATTACCTATCAGTCTTCACCTGGTTCCCATCCTCAAATGAAGGCTGGCCAGACAGGATTGGGGTTGTAGAAGTGATTGCTTGTGGTCATTTGGGACTCTTTCAGGTCAGTATATGGTCACTTGTTCTAATATACATCTCAATATCTCAAGTTTTGTGCTTTTTGTGATAGAAGAGGCCAAGTAAAAAACATTATTTTCATTAATTTTATAATAATACAACCCTGCATTTTCCATGATTCATTTTTCTAGGCACACTTTTGGTATTTTAGAGGTGTTTTACAGTACCTACCTTATAGAGCAGTGGTCCCCAACCATTTTGGCACCAGGGACCAATTTCATAGAAGATGATTTTTCCATGGACCAGGGCAGATGACTTCAAGATGAAACTGTTCCACCTCAGAAGATCATCAGACATTAGATTCTCATAAGGAATGTGCACCCTAGATTCCTCACATATGCAGTTCACAATAGGGTTTGCACTTCTATGAGAATCGAATGCAGCAGCGGTCTGACATGAGGTGGAACTCGGGCGGTAATGCCCACCCACCTCTGGTCACCTCCTGCTGTGCAACCTGATTCCTAACGGGCCACAGACTGGTACTGGCCCATGGCCTGGGGTTTGGGGACCCCTGTATACAGAGCCAAGCAAGGCAAATCTAGTTTTGTGGGACCTGGGGCTTATACAATTTGCGGGGCCTTCTTAGGAAAAAAAATACAGGTATATACAAAATTATTAATAGGAAATTAGGTGTGGAAGAGAATGCTCATTTAGAATGAGAAACAGAATTATACTTCTTTTTCTCTTAATCAGAACTTAAAAAAAAAAAAAAACAGAGCATTGGGAGGGGTCCTTGTAAGTCAATAGCCTTGAAATTTAAACTTCATTAGCTTTATGGTATATTTGCCTCTGGGGCTGGATAAAGATAAAGGAAGATCATGCATAAAAATACTTAATACCTGGTATTAACACTTATCTTCAGTAAATGTTAGCATTTTTACTCTTATAAAACTAATCAATAATAGTGATTATGTGGAATGTACCAAGTCACATGACACTTGAGGATTTGAAAGATTTGGGGGGAGGCTGTGTTAATGGGTCACAGCAGTCCTATATCCTGTTTTTTTCCTCTCTCTGAGAAAGCTGCCCTCAGCACCTCATCATGCAGGATAAGAGAATGTCACATGCAGAAGTGTCAGGTAAGGAAGGGGACCCCATCCTAACTGGCCTGATTAGTGAAGTCAACCTTCAGAAGTCAGATGTCAAAGCCAAATTGTCTTCTGGGGCTACACAAATAAGAAATGAAAGATAGAACTGTTTTGTAGGGATAATAGTCACAAATATAATTTCAATACAATGTAACCAGACATATGGGTATAAATAGGTGAGAGTACGGAAGAACTAACAAAATGGGCAACTAATTTTGTTCAACAACTTTAGAGAAGGATCCTAGAGGAAGAGACATTTGATTAAACTTCCAGGCAGAAGAAATGACTTGCAAAGGAAGAGGTGTGGGCCAGGTTAGACATCCAGTACCTTAGACTTGGGTAGGGTGACAGAAGATGAAACTGCAGCTGTAATTAGGACTGGGGTTGCCTGCGATGTGAAGGTTTTGACCTGAAGGGAATGGAGAACTAATTAAGCATTAATTTATGTAAGTTTAATAATAACAACTTTGGGGGAAGCGTTCAAGGGTCACTCCTAAAGGGGCAAAGGCCACCATTAGGGTGAGTGCCCTTGTGTAGGGCTACAGAGGCTGTGCACTGCATAATTCCATGGGAGTGCCATTTTCATGAACTACGGTGGGAACAACATTCCCTGGAATTCTCCACCACTGGCAAGGACAATAACCCACAGGAGGAAAAGTAACAAGGAACTTAACCTAGCAGATGCAAAGAGGGTGAAGAGCAGATACTAGCACCTAGAAATATTTCTGAGAGTCAGTTAGCAAATTTATGGGAGATCACACTTTAGTTTCTCAGATACTTGTGGCTGCTTTAAGGAAACACAATTAAGGTTGGAGTCAACTTGAAAATAGAAGCCAATTAAATTTTTAAAAGCATCGCAGGAAAGAATCATACCTCCTTAGGACTTTACGTGGACAAGCCCATTATTAGTGCTAAATATTCAGGATTCCACATTGCCGCAGTGAGAAGCTGGCGATGCGGTGTGCTTCCCATTGAGTGCTCAGGATACTTAGCACTTCCCCTCCCGGACATTTCTTATTTGGAAAAACAAAAACAAGACAAAATAAACTGACAAAGGGAAACATCATTTGTTTCCATTGACGAGGAATTCAGGAAAGTCACATTTGTCTTATTTTTCTTACCACTTTCATTTACTATGGATTTCTAGAACTCATGTTCACATTACCTTTAGAGTCCAAAGAAATCCACAGGTATAACAGAGCACCACAATGCAGGGGGAGAGCATCAAGTGTCTATAGACACCAGCCATGCACAAAATCCATTCTGCCCATTTAGTTAAAACCAGGGGTTTCACCTTCTCTTTATCTATTTCTAGTCAACACTTACCTGAACAAAACTTGAACTGCCAACAAAGCTCCAAAGCAATAATACACCACTGGCTTATGACATTCTGGTGACATTTGTATCAAAATGGAATTCTCTTTTCTTCAACTATATCAACCAGACCCAAAATAAGACAAACATGCTTATCTATAAATCCCCAGCAAGCTCATGGTTCATGTTCTGTCATTTCTTCCTTATAAGATTAATCATCAAAAAGTATAAAATAAAGTCAACTGCTTGAAAACATTGGTCTTTTCACCTCCCTTCTGTTCCTATCTAACAGCCCTATTCCTATCATCACAGGGCTCCCTGATATTTAAAAGACATAATAGACTTTGCTGTTCACGTTGTAATCTCCTGGGAGCTTTTTAGAAATGCAAGATCTCAGGCTCCACCCCAGACTTACTGAATCAGAGTCTGCGTCTTAACAAGATCCCAGACGATTCTGTGCCTAGTAAAGTTTGCGAAAGACGGTTCTAATCTGCTTCATGATAAATGAAGCTACCCAAGTACTAGGCTGATTAGCTACTTAAGCAAAAACCACTTTAAATGCACACACATAACTAATAAACCAAATGGCGTTGCACAAGTTTTTCAAACAAAATATAATTTTGGCCTGAGGAAGTTTCAAATAAAAGGATGAGAGAATGAGATACACAGCAAAGAAAAAAGACCACCAAGAACATGGGAAAATGTAGACTCCAATTAAAGGCACTTAAGTTTCCAAGTTTTCAGGCTGATTCCAATAATTTAACTCCTAAAGACTGCCCACAATATACAGAGAATTTCGTTCTTTCCCCTTATTTGCATGGGTAAATACCTTCCAACACCTCATATCATATTTTAAAATGATTATAGGCAATCTCAGGTGGTTAAAGTCATTTAGCCTTCAGCCTGGTACCTTATACTCCACCTGAGGCAGGCTGCGCTCCTTGGAAATGGGCCGCCTGTTGTGCCTTACTGCTTAATTATTATATTAACATATTGAAGCTTCCTTTGAATTAGCTCTTCTCTGTGAGTGTGTTTATTCTATAGAAAAGCCCTTCAGTGATTTGCAATGAAGGTAATTTTTCTTGTCAGCTTACTTCAAAAATCCAATAAGTATAAATCCAATGCAATTTGAGTTTTGCCAACATTTTGCTTCCATTTCATTCTGTTTTGTTTCCTTTGAATCTTTTCCCCCAAGTGCAAAGCTTCAATTTCTGAATGCAAAGCAGGCTGCAACCTTTCCCAGAATACACAGTGCTATTTTGCTTTTCTTTCTTCTGAGATGTGGGGCACCTTTGCCCATGATGGGCGGAATCTGGCCTGCCTAGTAACACTACATTAGAGTACACTGTGAACTTTGGTCCACTTGGCAGAGGTTCGCACATTGACTAATTGAAAACTGATGGACATCCATATCTGTAAGCATAAAGCAAGTGAATAAAAGCTTTTTTGGAGCATTGCACATGTAAAACTGCCATCCCCAAATTCACAGTCATCTTTTTACCTGTTCCCTATATCTAAACATGTGGGGTGCTGGCAAGAGAATCTTGGTTAAAAAACAAACAAACAAACGAAAAGAGAATGGAATACCCTGTGGCATTCTCAGCTAGCATTCTCTTTTCTGGTGAGAGTCCTTGCAAGTATTAAGTCCTGTTTCTAGTTCTTTTAGCCACACCCCAACAGTATGACCTTCTCTTTAAAATGTTAGCATATGGTAAAGACTAAAGTTAAAGAATAAATATTGGTTTCATTTGAGTTATATGCATGCCCTCACAATTATTTGTTGTTCAAGATTCAGGGGAAGAACGGCTCCTTCAACAGGCTGTAAGTTTAGCCAGAGCAGGAATCGTATTTTATTCCTATTTGGAGGTCCCTTTCAATAGTACTTGGACTACAGCTTGGTACCCAGTTCCTGCTCAAAGAAGCTGGTGAATTGTGAAGCTACTCTCAACTTGGCATCAAGAGGTTCGCATTTCTTTTTAGTTATATGTGACATGAGAACAATAAGAAAAGAATACAATATATAACAATAGCAAAGACTTCTACCCCAACACCAAATTCAGAGTGCTAAGTAGATTAGGCATTTTAGTTAATTAATCTATACCTACTGCCCAAAAAATCTTCCTAATTGTTCCTTGCTAACTAACTCTGTAAAACGTTTCCAGAAATCCTTCTCTGTAAAAATGTTTCCTAAATAAACTATAATCTTAAGATGATTTATCTTGTAGATTTTTTTTTCTTTTCTCAGTATTACAAACTCAACCCAATGTCTCACCTAAATGGGGCAGTGCTTTAGATACACAATGTCATTTTTATGACTAAAGGCTACTGTCAAGTTAAACAAAATGACTTTTATAATTCAAGATATCTAAGGAGAAAGTAGAAGACAAATGAGCAGTGGCTACAGAACCACAATGTAACCTCATTTTAATCACCAGCATTCACCCCTTAATGTGCACAGCTGATAGGTTGATGAGCAGACTCAGAATAGGTCAGTTCCAACCAAGTTCAAGTCAAGTGGTGGCAAGCTAGAGATACGGTGGTGGAGTCCGGTGGTTACAGACACTGGCTTTGAACTCAGACAAGCCTGTGGTCCCTGGCTTATCTCATGTGGCACTTAACAATAAAACACAGAGGGAGATTAAGGACAGACCCATCAGACAGACAGAGGTATTTCATGGAAGGGCAATAAAAGAGGTAGCATCAGGGAACATCAGCAACAGGATTCATTGTCAACTTTGTTCTTCAATCTGCAGGTTTCAATTCACAGGTATTTTTTATTTCTGTTTCAGTGTAATTGAACAATATCTGAGTGCTCACTTTGTGCTAAGCGCTAAGATCCCTCAGCTCCTCACAGTTGGGCCAGGGAAAGAGACAATAAACCTTAATAAAATAACAATTGCAAAGCAACACAAAACTTGACAGAGAAAATATGAATACAGTGTGCAACAAATAAAGATGCAATAAATATGACTATGAATAGAAGGTCACATTTTAGGCGGGTCTTTAAGCAGAGGAAGAGTCTGCCAGGCAGAAAAAAAAAAAAAAAATCTAAGTGGAAGAACTAAAACCAGAGTATGAGAAAGCTTGGCAAGTCCCAGAAATTGTAAAATATCCAGCTATATTCAGAACAGAGAGAATGAAGTCAAGGCCAAAAAGATAGGGATGGGGTGAAGGCTCTTGCAGGAAATGCAAAGGAATTTCAACCGTGTTTAAGGTGATGGATGACAACTGTTTAAGTAAAAAGTTGATAGAACCATATCTCTGTTTTAAAAGGCTGTGTTTTCCCCCGAACATCATTCAATTTAATGATGATGCTAAGTCATACTTTTCCTCTGCAAGGTCTTTAATATTGGATCCTCTCCCTCTCCCCCTCCCTTTCCCGTCCCTCTCCCCTCCCTCTTACTTTCCCCCTCCCTCTCTCTCTCTCTCTCTCTCTCTCTCTCTCTCTCTCTATCTCTGTCATATTGTTAATACTGGCATTAGTTCAGGCTTTCTCTCTCTGAATGTCTAGCATAACCTTCTGATAGATCACCTGGATACTCATCTCTTCCTTGAATCCATTATTTGCACAGGGGCCAGTCAAAGTTTAAACTTTAGTGACTCCCAGGACTTGAATTGTCGCGTGTGTGTGTGTGTGTGTGTGTGTGTGTGTGTGTGTGTGTGAAGAAGTTCTAGTCATGAGATGCCCATAAAGAAAACAATGCAGGAAAAGAACCTGCCTATCGCTGAGGCCAGAAGCCCAGCCTCCTACTAGATGAGTTTGAAATCCCCAGTGGACTCTGGTTAAAATTAACTCCTCACCAAATATTCTAAGTGTTCTCCAAAATGGTCTCAGCCACCTTCTTTGGACCAATTTCATTTTTATTCATCCATTTGAACCATGTGCTGTTACCAAACACACCAGTAATTTCTCAGTCTCAGACCTTTTTAAACACTGTCCCCAACAAGAGGAATGCTTGCATCTTATACTCTTACACCACCTGTAAATATCCCACTCTTCCTTCAAGACTTAGCGACTACCCACCTAAGGATGGCTTGCTTTCTCCACTCCTCTAGATGTAATCCCCTATCCCACACACAAACTGGAAATACTCAAAAACCTTTCTCTTCACTTACGTTACTTATTATACTTGTACTATAATCATTGGTAAGTACCTTGATGACAGGGGCTTTTTCCCATTATTGTACGCTCTGCAAGTTACCAATAATGTATCTGAAAAATTATAATTACATTATATTATAACTTCTGATCAGGAATTTTATTAGTTATCTATTTCTATATAGCAAATTATCCCAAAACACAGATTTTAAACCACAAAAATGTCTTATCTCATACAATTTCTGAGGATATGAATTATGGGAGCAACTTAACTAGTGTTTCTGATTCCATCACTCATGAAGATTGTGGGCAGGACTACAGTCTTTGGAAGGTGTGAGGAGGCCTAAAGGATCTGCTGCCAAGTTTATTTAACTGGATGCTGGTGGAACCTTGAGTTTCTCGTTGGCTTTTCACTGGAGACCTCAGTTAGTTTCTCTGTAGGCCTCACTGTATAGCATCCCATAACTTAGAAAATTATTGCTCCCAGAGTGAGTGGCCTAAGAGAGAAAACAGATTCTCTGAGAGAGATCAAGATAGAAACTCCAATGTATTTTTTAAGTTAATTTCAAAAGTCACTTCCATCACTTCTGTGGTATTCTATTGGTCAGACCAATACCGGTACGACGGGAGAGGGGAATGTACAAAGGTATCAATACCAGGAGTGGGGTATTGGGGGGCATATTGGAAATGGGCTATATATAGCAGAAAATGTATTTATATAATGTAGTTATACAATAGAAAATTGTCAATTCAACCACTGACTGAATGGGAGACTAATACTCTCTTGATATTCTTCACGGTCAAACAGGATCAGATTTCTCATAATAACAAATAATTTTAAAAGGAATGGGTTAATAATGGGTTGTTTTATTTTTTTAACAACCAAAAAGTCTCAACAGATACATGATAAATTGTTCAATAATCAATCTTACAAAGTTGCATGAACTCTTTTACATCTCACCAAAGAAAACATACTTTTAAAATAAATTTCAAAGTCCTTAGCCTCAGCTAGTGCTGTCCAGTAGAAATCTCTGCATTGTTAGAAAAGCTCTAAGTTTGTATTATCCAAAACAGTAGTCATTAGTCATATGTGGCTATTAAGAACTTGAACTATGGCTAGTGTGATTAAGAAAACAACTTTTTAATTTTATTTAATTTTAATTAACTCAAATTTAAGCTTAAATAGCCTTGTGTGGCTAGAGGATACCAGATAGACCTAAACTAGCAATTATTCCATTACTTTGTCTTGATATAGTCCTGAAACAGATTTTTTTTTTCAAATGATGTCTTGTGACAAATAATAAAGCTATAGGGGCATATTACGTGGATTCTAATCTGGAGGTATGGTTTGACTATGTCCCCACCCAAATCTCATCTTGAATTGTAGCTCCCATAATTCCCACATGTTGTGGGAGGGACCCAGCAGGAGATAACTGAACCATGGAGGCAGGTGTTTCCCATGCTGTTCTCATGATGGTGAATAAGTCTCACAAGATCTGATGGTTTTATAAAGGAGAGTTCCCCTGCACATGCTCTCTTTGCTTGCCTCCATGTGAGACATGACTTTGATCCTCCTTTGCTTTCCACCATGATTGTGAGGCCTCCTCAGCCATGTGGAACTGTGAGTCCATTAAACCTCTTTTCTTTATAAATTACCTACTCTCTAGTATGTCTTTATTAGCATCATGAGAACAGACTACTACATCTGGCTTCTTCATTTGGAAGGGATTTGAGATTGGACTTTGCACTTACCTTTTCTTTGCCTCAATTTTCCCATTGGCAAAGTTAAAGTAGTTACTCCTATAGGATTATGATGAGGATTTATGCCTGACACATAATAAATGTAATAAACGTTAGCTGTAATAATTATTTGCGAGCATATAATCTCTAATACCATGCTATTCATTGTCAACATACAGTCTCCAATACCAGGTATCATAAAGTGAGAAACTGTATAAGAATCCCATAACAAAGAATAATGTAGTCAGTATGACTAGTGCATTTCCTACCTAGCAGCTCCAAAGGATTTTTTTCTTTGAAAACAGGCAACCCACTGGCTGGAACAACTTTTTCTTCCTCCAGTTTGACACAAAAGTTTTATTGTTTTCGCAATATTTCCATTGTAACTTTGATGATTATTATCATTAAAAAGTGGTATTAACTAATTTTTTTAAGTTTGCAAATGTTCATTTAAAGTTATTGTTTCTTGAAAGATGAGAAAAAATGTGGCCTTGTTTCCAAGGAAAGTAAGTGTTTCAATCCTTTACATGTGATTATGAAGATATTTTATTTGCATGAACTACAGCATAAACTGTATCAGTACCCTCTGAAAGAATAAGTATAGTTTAGTTGCTGTCATTAAAAGTAGAATAGTATTGTCATTTAATATAGACTGAGATAAGTCCAGATTAAGTATATATTGTATGAAGAAAATGGTTACACAGTTTATTACAAAACAGCACATAGGGCTATGACTTTTCTATACTTCTATAATGTCACACACACAATCAAACCAGGGGACTGTACTGAGCACTATAGAGTATATGTGAGTTACACATTTTCCTTTCACAATTTATTATTGATCCACATTCTCTTCCTCAAGCGAAACAAAGAACTTATCAATTTGGTCAAAGTTTTTATGACTACCCTTTGTCTGACTTACAATGTGACATAATATACTCTAATGCATTAATCTATAGCATTATCTCCATCTCTGTTTTAAATATCATGTATCCTCATTCTATGATTCAATTTAAAGAATCCTTCAAAAGATTAATCTAAATAAATAACAAGTTAGCTTTCAGGCAAACAAATAAATTTGCATTGTTTTATATTCATCATAAATATTTCACTTAATTACTGCAGTACCTTGTTCAGAAACACAAAACAACATCATAAATTAATTAACACTGTCCCTGCTGATGTTTCAGTCCTGTGGAATGTAAAAGCTAAAAGTAAAAACAGGTCATGAAGCCCAAACAGAGCACACATCGTATGCAAATGCTAAAGCCCGCAAACATCATGGTATCATTCGTGGGACATTTTGAATCACCAAAATTTTGTCTTTAATCAAGTATTGTCCTATTCATTTTCAAATTCAAGGTCAAAGAAACCCTCCACCCCCATCCTTTTTTCATTTTATTATTATTATTTTTTTCTGCTTTATATGATCCAAATGGAGAAAAACCTATATTATCTTGAAAAAATATTGAAGGACATATTTTTTTCTCTTATTGCAGAGTAACAAAATTGCTATATTATGAAAATGTAACAATGTATTTTCAAAGATATGGAAGATCATCATTATCAGTTTGAAACAAATACACTCTCAATATACAAATGTTACAGAATCAAGCTTTTAATATCAAACTTTTAAGTCCATTTTATATTATACAAAAACAAAAGTAACACATTTTTATCTTAGCTAATTATAGACTTTTTTCTTAAATCATTACTTCCAAATAATCGATAATTTATTATGTTTCTAAGTGCTAGTAACAACCTCAAAAGAAATAGGAAAAATTTGTAATTTCTGAACATAAACCTAAAACAGCAAAGCATCCATATTTTATTAAAATACAGCCATAATATTTTGTGATAAATGAATGTAGATGCAATAGCTACAGAATAATTGATATAAGTATCAAATTAGTTCTCAATTCTTAATGCTTAAGCCCATTTAATAATTTTAAATGCATCATAATATAAGTATTTACTTTATTCCAATGATCTTAATTACATATAATATCATTATAAAATACTTGAGCATTTTTATCATTAGACTTTAAAGTATTTGCTAATTCTTTACTGAAATCCCTGCTAACGCAAGTTGTTTGCCTTCTGGGTGAACTAACAACAGCCTGAAGAAATTAGTGCTTAGAAGAAAAAGTCAAGAAAAACAAAAATATTTTGTTTGACTGAGTAAAAACCACCAAAAATGGTTTGGTTTAAATGATGCACTAATTTGTAAATTAGGTTTGATTTTGTCTGATTTAAACAGCTGGGATATTTTTCCGCGTAGTTGAGGAATCAACTTAAATCCTTCTAATGCATGCATCGTATCTTCAACATGCCATTTTTGGCAATACTGGTGAATATTTTATAAAACAACTATGGCAAAGAACAATGCTAGTTAACATGAAATACCTCAAAATATAGATGGTTTGTATAACATGTGCATGCATTAGAAGTGAGTATATGTGTAACATTCTAATGAAACCAAGAAGCTAATTATAATCTCTGGTGCGAATTGAGGACCAAAAATAATAGCACAACATACACATAGGAACTACTAATCACACTCTTTGATTGACACATTTTAACCTCCTAAAACAAGAAAGAGTCAATTTGTATTAAATTTTGCAACTGCAGTTTCATGGTAGTCTTCCCAATTGACCACTGGATAGTCATCATGCTGACAGCTTCAGAATCATCTTTCTTAGGCATACATCAGGGGAGAAAATTGAATAAGTGGCTAATTCACTTAATTGACACATTCCCAGAATTTTCTAAACAGACACTATGCTATTCACTCAGAAATATCAGAACATTCTCAGTGTCCATATCGCCCAACGAATGATTCTTTATCCTGCCATATTGTGTCATTGGGCATGTGGCTTCTTTCCTAACAATAGCCTATGTGGGGCTGCTTCATAAAACCTATCATTCTGCTTTGACTTTTCTTAATTTGAGGTTTTGTTATTACCCTTCCTGTTGTTTGCAGAACATAATAGCCTGCTTTAAGACAAAAACTGAAATCAAGAGAGAGGGAATAAAAAGATTGAATAAGAAACTAAATATACATTTATACTAATGATTAAAATAATATAGGCATTACAGACTACTACTGCTATTAAAATGCAAATTGATACTTGTAAAATTTCATGCCACTACTTAATTTTAAAATGTTTTCCATGTTACTGGATTATAATCTAGCTTAAATAACTAGCAGACATATTAATGACTGACAGACAAGATAAGTAATAATCCTGTTGAAAGGTAACTAGCCAATGATTGAGATATCACATTGACTATAGGGAGAAGCTATATATTACTTTTCCCTGAAAAGGGTAAACAGTGGAAGATATGTTTTTTATATATCACATATAAATATATATCTAGTTATTTGTCATAGATGTTAAATAACTAAGGGTATAGATTGTTTTATACTATTTATGGTACATTAGGCAAATTTTTCTATTCTTTCTTAAAAAGAAAAAAGAAAAGAAAAAGACAAATAGGGCTTAAAATGGAGCAAAGCATAGGTTCCAAGATTCAGGGATGTTTAATATAGGGCACTCCATATTTCATGTTATTTTCTTCCCTTAATATCTTTGAACCTTTGCCTAGCTCCTTAGTCAACATGTGATTTCTGACTCATTGACAAAGCACCACCAACTGATCCCCAGACTGAACAAGACTCTGAAACTTCACTTGCTGGATCCTCACATCCATTCAGATATCCTTGTATTAATCTCTTCTTTACTGCTTATAACATTCCCATGGTAGCTTTCCAAACCATCTCTCCTGTCTTTAGTCTTCAACCCCTCATCAAATCACTTCATTCTCCTTACTCCAACTTCATTTCTTTGTTCACTGAGAAGAATAAGGTCATGTGATATTTGTCCTTAAATTCCATTTCCTCCATCTCAAAACTACCACTGGGTCAAATTTTCTCTCTTGCTTCCATCCCTTCATTGTTATGGGAAAAAAATATAAGATATTTTCTAAAATGTACTTCTATCTCCTGTGCTTTGTCCCATTTGATCCCACATCTTTTGTTCATTCAGTTATCCATTCATTCAATCAGTTGCCTGCTTGGTCAGTCAACAGATACTTACTGAGTATACATGTATTACATGTAGTTTAAAGCCAGAGGTAGGTTATAATACCTGATCAGTCATTTTCTAGCTACCCGAGCACAGTCAAGTTTCTTAATCTCTCTGCCATTCAGTTTGCTCAGTTGTAAAATGAGCAATATCTTCTTCATGTACTAGTTTGAAGATGAAATAAGAAATGGCAGATTAAGCATCTAACACTATACTTAAGTATATAATAACCCTTATGGCTAGCAAAATGGCAGGTTCTAAAGGTATATAGCTGAAAAATGTTATGAAGTATATATACATATGCATACATACATACATATATAAATATATATTAAACTTCCTGAAGGTTCAATTAATGCAACATAATATGGAATAAAAATAAGTGGCATAACTATTTTAATTGAAGAGTAGTATTTATCCCTTCATGCAGATTTTATTATTGTATAACTGGAAAGTCCAGTTTTATAATAAATTTTAAATTATAATTAAAAAAAACTGACAGCCTAGGTACAATTATATTTACAAAAATCCAGTGTTTCTATGTTATGTAATGATGATTTAGAGATAAAGATATTTCATTCATAATCACTACAAAAATGTAAAACACATAGGAAAAATTTGACAAGGAAAATATTGAATGTATATAAAGAAACAAATTAAGGTTTGCCAAAGGATATAAAGGTTAGAATAAATTAAAATGTAGGCCCCTTTCCTGAATATTGTAATATCCAGAATATCCTGAATTCAGAACAAATCCCCAGTAGGATTTTTTTTTAACTTAAAACCAATGACAAAATGTATCTGAAAGAATATATAGGTGAGAATAGATGTGGAAGTCTGAAAAATACAAGTGTGTGATGGGAAACTTTTCCTATCATATATTAAAAGGCATCATAGAAGCACAATAATTAAAATAGCATGGAACTTTCCTCCAACAGACAGAAAATGGAATAAAATAAATACCTCAGGAACAAATCGTAATTCATATATAAACGTATAGAATGCAAGAAAAGCGACCTAATCTATCAGTGGGAAATACTAGTTAATAACTCACTATTTAGAACTTTTAAAACTAAATTACATATTTATCCTATAAAAATTGACTGCAAAATATTAAAAGGAAATTCTCACATCAAATAACACAATTAAAATGCAAGCAATAGGCCATGAAAATATTTTACAGATTTATTATAGTCCTAGCATGTAAATCCCTCATGCAAATCACTAAGTAAAGTCTAAAAGCCTAATTACATAAACAATCAAGTTATAAGAGGAGTACAAAGTGGTAATAAGAATGTGAAAAACAACGTGCAGATTTATTAATTACAAAATAAAAAGAACTGTAAGATACTCTGTCAAAATTAGAAAGAAATAGTGTAACATAATATTCCATGTTTGTTGGGGTTTAAATGAATTCGCTGCTGTTTAGGGGGTTAGTACATGTTCTTATTTGTTTACTTACCTATCCATTTGGCAAATATTTTATGAGCATTTACTCTTTGTAAGAAATTTTTTAACTAGAAATTTTATATCAAATGATTTTTAAATGTTTATCTTTTTTATTCCATAAATTACTTCTAGCAATTATTATCCTAAAGAAATAAGCAATGGTGAGCAAAAATATATATGTAAACAGATATTTATCATAATTTTAATACCACAAAGTTCACTTACCTAGAAGCCCCAAATTAAGAATGACTAAATAAATGTTTATCTCTACATAGATTCATTGTATGTATATTCTTCATGAAAATCAAATGTTTCAATAAATTTTAAGAATCTGAAAATAATGGGATTGAATACTGCATATAGTATAATCACAATTTTGTGATACACACACACACACACACATATACACCAAAGATTAAGACAGGTTATCATTGGATGGAAAATTAAAAGTTGTTCTTATTTTCTTTTCTGTATTGCTTTCAGTGAGAAGCCTGTTACTTTTGTCATCAAAAGAAATACTATTTTTAAATTCTATAAAATAATAAGGAAAGACATTATTCCCCTGAAAATATGCAAAGGCCTCAAAGGCAGCTTTTGGACATTGCTCTATCATTATATCTTCTCTCCTGGATTTTTAATCTTTCTTCTACTAACAAATTGGGTTAGGTTTCTCCAATTTATTACTTTCTCCTGCTCCCTTGAGCTGGGCATATTATTTCCTACCTGTTGTTGCTGCCAGATTTCTTGAACAAACAGTCAACCTTTCCTTTCTCACTTTGTCACCATCCATGCATCTTTTTCAGAATGGCTTTTTACTTGAATAGTTTTCACCAATGACTGAGTCTGCTCTATCTCAGATGAGTGATAAATTCATTTATTTTCAATTTTCTTCATCCTTGCTATACTCTTGCTTTGTCTGTGTTGGTTATCTTTTGATCATTTTTTAACCAATACTTACTTCATTTGTTGTTTTTTTTCCCCCTCTCATTCTTTAAATCAATGTTTTTCTGCATATACTATCCTGAGCCACCCTCTCTTCCAATGTCCTATATTCTTTTCCTTGAAACTTTCACATCTTTAACTATTGCCTGGATGCATTTAACTCGTAAATCTCTGGTTTTCATGCTGATTCTCTCTTGAACCATATCCCCTCCTTTTTTTCAACTGTGTAGGTTGAGCTTGCTTGAGATGTCTGGCCACCTGAATACTGGCCAGACATCTCAAGCTCAATACTTCTAAAATCGAAATATTCAACTTACTCTTACAGTTTCTTTCCTCACGTGACTTCCTGATATCTATTTAATTTTCCCAAAGTGTTAATGCTTGCCAGACTCAGAATTTTAGATGGCATCTTTGTATTGTCCCTCCTCATCCAGTAAGTTGTCTGAGGTTGGTCAATCTTTTTTTATATATGGGTTTTCAATTCCTTTCTCATTCTTTCCAGCTCCTATATAACTACCTCTACCTTAATCTGCTTCTAAAGAAATAAAACTCTAGTTTAACTTCTTTCACACTGTCCTGATGCCCAAATCCTGGCCACTAGTGGTGCAACACCACTATGATTTCATCACTATCTACTCAAATATGCCCAATATCCCTCAAATTAAGTAAATGTTCTTTACTTAAGCATTGGAGATCCCCTGCAATCTAGTCCTGGCCTTCTTTTTTTTCCTACTACTGTAAGGTGTCTTACGCTCTAAGATGGACCATGTTCTATACATGGGTTGCCCTTTCTGAAACTGATTTAAAAAAAAAAAAAAAAAAAAGCCTTCCTAAAACACCCAGAGTAGTTATCACCTAACAGAGCCTTCCCTGGCCATGCCCCCTAGCTTCTTACCTTCCTCACCTTTATGGTAATTACTCTATTCTAGAGGTTAAAAGGAATGAAAATGCCCTTCTCCCAAGCTATACTGTAAGGTCCTTGAGGAGAAAGGCTGTATTAAATTAGCTTAGAATACACAAGATAGTATGTTGCATATTTCCAATACTCAGATACTGAAGAATGCATCAATAAATTTACAGGCAGAAAACTAATGCTTTTTGGTCATTACTGTATTTATGTATTTCTGCTAGTAATTGGTTTATTGGTCTCCTGTGTAAGATTATTAAATCCTTCAGAACAGGAATCATATTCATCCTTAATAATAGATAATCCATTCTTTAAGAAAGTCTAGAAAACCTGCTGTATAGAAAAAAATTTTCACCAGGTATTATACCCTTGCTTTGTTTTCTTTAGAAGGAGGTATATAGAATTTTTAAAAAGTTATTTTTTCCTTATGATTGTCAGTGATTAACCCATAATTCAATCTTGATGATTAATGTGACCATTAGGGTTAAAGCTATTTCTTTATCCAATTAAGTCTTTGCAGGAAAACATAGGTAGATGCATAAGTTCTTAAAAATAGGCACAATTAGATATCCCAGTGGTATATGAATCAGGTAACTCTTTTAGGCAGATTTTTGAAGGGGGAAAAAAAAAGCATCAAATGACCAGCCATTTCCCTGAACACCTCTCTTATTTTAATAGCTATTACTCTCATCCCGTACTCATCTCCCCTGAGATACTGTGTTGCATTCTTATCCTAAGTCTTCCAGAAATTAAAGATAAATACAAGTCTCAGAGTACCAACAACATTTCTCTTTGAGACCTTTCTTATTCGTTAAACCAAGATGGAGTGACACTGGAGCCCAGTCTTGCCTGGATCAGGTGAAGCCTTCCCTGGGTAAATCTATTACACAAGACTATTTCGTCAGCCCTGAGCCAAAAGAAACAAGAGTAAAAGCACAATAATATGGTAATATCATTCCAAGATCCCAAAAGTATCTGTAAAACCTCAGCTGGAAGTTGATTTAACCTCTTTGGTATTGTCATGTGACCCCCGAGGTGGTACCTTCCTTCTCTAAGTGAGTGGAGCGATTACCATTACCCGTGGAAGCCAGAGTCCCCAGTGACTCGGAAGAGTCTTGAGAAGGGATAAAGTTTCATAGCTTATTGCAATTCTTCCAGCACTGAAATCTCCTGGAGCTGAAACTCATTGAGAAATGATGAGGCATTTGAAGCTGCCTGAAATAAGGGCTCTTTACTAAAGTGGCTGGCTAGTCCATAGCCCACCTGAGAAAATGATGAAAAACTGTGCTCAGGAAAAAAAAAAAAAAATCCAGCCTTACAATGGAGCAGAGACAGCAGTTACGAAGCTGACTTCAATTTAGGCTTATTGAACTCTAGATTCTTAATAGCGCATCCGCACTGGAGGTTTTCAGTCCTGCACTAATATTTTAATTTCTCCCCTCAGATTCTGTGATAACTCCTATACTCTGGAAAAAATAAAGAACTGAGTAAACAAATCACCACTCTTCCAATATCAGAATAAATGCATTACTACGAATTTACCAGATCTTACAGAAATCATCTTTTGCATAGTGCAATCTCACCATGGAATCTCTCTCTGGGCAGTTTCCCGCATTGCAGAGTAAGGGAGGAGAAGTTCACCTATGGGGACGTAACTGAAGCTAACCAAGAATTTGACTGTCATCCCACAAGAAGCAAAACTGGAATGACAGGCCCCTTTTGCATTCACAAAATATTTATTGCCACATCTGAATGGATTTTCAAGTGTAGTGGTGATCCTGGGCTCACGAGCCTCCCTCTGTCTGGCTGCATGAGGTACATACCCTGTGTATTTTAAAACAGGCATTGCTCAATCAAGTTGGTGATAACGGCATCTTCTGGAACACACTTACAGCTATGGGACAAGCTACGTGAGCTGGGGAAGGCTCTCAGCAGATGCTGTTGGGGGAGTGGTGAGGAACACACAGAGGCAGAGGGAGTTGTAGCTACAAAAAAAAAAAAAAAAGGAAAGAAAAGAGGAACATTCACAGAAAAGGAAAACAAACAACTGACTCGCACAAAAATGGTAAATGAAGAAACTAAACACCTCAAAGACAATTTGGTAACCAATTAAGATGCTGAGGTGCAGCAAGATGGCAAAGGCTGAGGAAATGACTTATCCTCTAGGAATGCATTCTATTGCTTGTGTGGACATTAACCTGGCTCCAAAGAGAGGTGCTTTTATATAGTTTGCCCCCTAAAAAAAAAAAAAAGAAAAGAATGAAAAAGAAAAAGAGAAAAGAAAACCAGAAACAGAAAATGGATATTTAGGGCAACTTGTAAGCCCACCTGTGAAGCCGCTGTTGTGCTCTGGGGGACCTGCTGCCTTATACTGGTGTCCCTCAGTGGGCACTGTCAGCATGGAAACAAGCAACACGCTGCCTCCAAGAAAAAAGGACAAATTTAAAAGAAACAGAACGATCTGGTGATTTTTTCTGTAAGAGCATAAATGCAAAGGACAAAATTAATGGGTTAGAGAGGCACATTCAACTTCTGCAGAACTGTGAAATGAGGAGCAGGGGGAGACAGCACGGGACAGAGAAAGGGAGGAAGAGCTCTAGAGAAAGAGGAGAGCCTACTAAAGAAACGAGCCCCCCTGTACAGACAGCCTGACGCCAGATGGCTTCTTCTAATAAATATTCAACCTTAACTCTGTTCCCATGTAACTTTGTTGTAAAGCTGCCAGCACACCCACACAGATCTGGGCCAGCAAAATGATTACAGTAGTACAAACAAAATAGTGCAATAGAGGAAACAGACAGACAGGGTCCTGTCCACAGACAGTCAGGGCTGGAAGATGTGAGTTGATGGGCCTTTAGATTTAATGCCTCGGAACTCATAATAATAAGTGGCATCGGAGGAGGGGCACCTCAAAAGCCAACAAACATTTAGCTCTTGTCTCCGCTTTGCTTCAGGTTTCAGCATGGAAAACATGTTCAACTTTTTCTTCAGAGATCATGAATGAGATGCTATATCTTAAATATTACTTTCCAACACAACCTCTACGTTTATATTTAGAGTAATAACAACCACACTGAATTCCCCCACCACATTTACTTTTTTAAATTGTAGCAATATATAAGACTGTATTTTAATACTTACCTTACCAGTTGCATAATAATAGATGATTCACCATAATTTTTTCTTTATAAAACAGAGGAGTAATTCTCCATAGAATCGTCTGTGTTTTCTTCTTTCCACTCCCTCACTCCTACCTCCCCCAACTTGCCTGCCTGCACTATTATTTAAGTGCTATTTAAACACAGATACAGATACCTCTAGATTCTGGTGGGGGTGGGGTAGTATGCATTTCAATGTTTTGAGGAGGGGATAATTTGAAAAAAAATGATGGCAGAATAAAGTGTCCTATTAATGAATACATGAAAATGTTGAATCAATTAATGCCAAAACTCAGCTTGAAGAAAACGGTGACATGGTGAAATATTCTAGAAATATATACTTTGGAGTATTTGAAAATATCATGTTAGGATCAACTATCAGAGAAAGATATAAAGCCTCTGTGATTTTAGTTTTCAAATGATATATATGAATGGTACTTAACCAACTTAGTAATGAAATATAGCAATTTATAGCCAATCATCTAAAATGCTTGGTATAAAAATGAGATTATAACCTTATTTTATTTTTCATTTTTTGATGTGATACCTAAAATTGTCCAGAAAAAAATAAATTCTTAAAAGAGTCCATCATAAGCCAAGATTTCTTTTACCTCAAAATCAAAGATATATTTCATGGGTTTATCTCTGAGCACTGAATGTAAGAAAAACCAACAAAACAAAAAAAATTAAACACTTAGCAAGAGCTAGATAAGTTTCGTTAAGTGCATACTGTTGTTTTGACAGTTTGAGAATCTGCACAGATTTTACATTTTATTACACTGACATCAAAAGCTGTATTGATAGGAAAGGACCACATTTCTAACAAAGAGAGACAGATAAAAATTAGCATTTATCTTCTGGTAATATTGAGCTTTCTCATGGTAAGTCACAGTATTTTCCTTTTTCTGCAGAGAACCCTCTCACGGAATGGAAAATGCATTGGAAGGTTAAGGCTTCCCAATTAGGGACATGATGGAGACCAGTCCTTGAAAAGATGTGTATAAATTGCACACATGAAATATAAACAATGCAAACATATCTGTATACAAAATATGCAGTTGTGCATTCAAAAAGGGTAATGGCATGCAATAATGGGAAATTATTTGAACATCTGTTTGCACATTAATCTGCATATTTTTGCACATGCAATCATCCATTTGCATCAGCATATTTTGCATGTCGCATGCACACGTTAGACACCTGTTATTAAAAACTAGGTCCACAATGTGCTGCTAATTCCCTTAAAAATAATTCCATCTTTACAAGATTTATCATAGAGTCCAAAGGGTAGTACTTTTTTAGGAAAGTGGACAATATACACAGGATATTAGTGAAACGCTTCTTTATTTATGGGTGGTAGACTATAAGATTCAAAGAGGGAACCAAATTAGTAGTGAATGAAAGCAAAACAACAGAGCCAGAGATGAATCATGACACAATCTAGCTCCTTCTTTCTGGTATAAAAAATGATCAGCCACTAAAGAACAAATCGAGATGTCATGTGCATCAACTGTGCCAAGCACTATGTCTGCCTGGCACATAGTACATGGTCAATAAATAGTTAGTAAGTCTTTGGTTAATAAAGGAATGTATAATTTAATTAAATGTCACATTTAGCTAATAGTTAAAGGAGTTAGATGATATATCAAGCTCTGTTCTGACTGCTTTTGCAGGCCTCTCTCAGTTAACACATTTGAAAAGAGTCTTTGAGGGAATATTGAGAGACTGAGTTAGAAAGACTGGGCTCTGCTACTAACTAGTAATATAATCTTGGACTAATTTCTCTAATTTTGTAAAATGAGAGACTGTGCCCAGTCGGCAAATAGGTGGTACATATGGCGCTACTCTTCCCTTCTTTAACCGTGGTAGACATTTAAAAAAATCAACTCCGGCACTTTTTTCCACTGAGTCTGGACTTAGCCATATATTATTTCTTAACACAGCTCTCCAGGCAGCTACCATCAACTGATCAAATCTGGCACACAAGATGAATCTATTTCTTATCCAGGATTATATTATCTCTAAGGCCCCTTCCATAAACTGAATCAAGAACTCTGACAGACCTCTACAATTTATGTTCTTAGGAAACTATCTTAATGATTTGGTTGTTTTCTAATTACAAGGTATAAAATATGCTTTAAAACTAGTTGAACACTGTTAGAATTGGAGAAATGCTTGCTCTATAGAGAATTTCACTATAATAGTATTTTTAATGGATTTAACCCATAAAATATGCTAAAGTAAAGCAATGTTCAATATATTTCCCTCGTTGGATTATCCATAAAAGTACTTTCTTCCAGGCAGTTATGCAAAGCGGATCAGGAAAGCAGCATGAAGCAATACTTTGTGCAGCACAGCCTTTCAGTATGGGAAGAAAGACAGCAGCCGTGGTCTCAGCTTCTGCCAGACAGAGCGTTGGTGGTGTGAGAGAAAGCACAGAAACCTGGAGGCACGTTAAAAGGACATATTCAGACTCCTCAAGTAATATGGAAAAATGGGAAGCAAATGTAGCTGTCAGTGAGGATGGGTTTTGAGAGCAGTCACCGAGAAATCCTTGTGTGATAAGCATTACAAACAGCTGAAATGAATCCATCAGAAGTCTGTATTTAATGTTTGCTCTTCGGCCAGAACTGTGCTATGTTCTCAGAGAAGTACAATAGAGTATAATACAGTGCCTGTTTTTGGAAAACTTGTATTCTAGTTGGAAGACACAAAACACAGAACATTATAAAGCTGCTCATAAGACAAGGATATGCCTTATTTCCCAGCTACATCTAGACCCACTTAGATGACATTTCAATCAACCACATCACTTTGAATGGCATGGCCCCAACAAAGAATGACGTAGGCACTCTTCATGTGGTAGCAAGATGCCCCTTTTGTTATGGTCTTGTCATTTGGGTCCCTTTTCCTAGCTGTTTATTATGTCATGCCTCTTTCATTCATTCATAATGGTGGTAGAGACATGTCCTTTTTGACTGCACAGCACACATTCCTCCTGTATCTAGAATGAGTTGTTCTATTTTGCTCTGAAGAATTATACTCCCACTCTGACTCTTTATGACTAGGGTGAAACTGACCCTCACATGCTAGCTCCAAGGGTGGGTACATGGTTGAAGATGGATAATGACAGCCCTAGGATTTTCTAGGATTGATGCAAAAGAGAAACTCAATGTATGACTGGACAAGTCGGTGGCCACAGGTAATTGACTAAAAACAAAAGCAAACCAAGGGAAGTTGAGTTGAGAGATGGAAGCTGATCAGCTCCTAGGGGCATAATGTGAGCCCCAGGATACAGCAATGTCTGATTCTAGCTATATTCCTAAGACTTTCAATTAGCCAAGCCAATACATTCTTCCATTCCACCCACCGCCCATCTGAAACTAGTTTAAGTTGGATTTCTATTATAAGCCATGAGAACAACCTGGCAAGTGCAATCCACACCACTGGCATGCATGGAGGAAATCAGGGGGTCCCGGTTAACAAAATCCACAAAAGAAGAACTTAAATCACTTTCCCTAAATCATGTCATGAAAGTCAACAAAAATACAGAAAGCAAAGGCCCAGCTTTTAAGAACAAAATAAGTTGAACAGTCACATCATTATAAATTATTTTCTACAGCTATTACTTGACCTTTGTGGGGACTGCTCACCAGACCCTGTTTCCCTTCACCATTGCACGGGAGCCTCCTAATATGCTCTTCTGTAAAATACAAGAAGTGAGATGACCGTCATAATTGCCCTTCACTGCAATCTTCCCTCGAATGTGAATTATTTCAAGTGACTAGCAAAGAACCTTTATGAAAACAGAGTATCTAATTATTGGGAAGAATTCTCAGAATTCCAAGAAGTTCTTTTCTAGTCTGCTATGGAACTATTCGTGTTAATTTTCAATTTAGAGCCCCTTCTTCTCCTGCATATTTCTCCTGTGAGTCCAGCCAGCTCTCATTGTGCCCCTCAGAGGGAGATGTCTAAGTAATGCGAACGTTACCTCAGAATTTGGGGTATCACCTGGGGACATTAGCCAACATCGCTCTTAAGGTCATCTGAGGATACCAGCAGGGCACCAAGGTATTACCTCCTGACTCCAGGAAATAATTTATGCAATGGAAGGGTAGAGCTGGTGAAAATAAGTAACAAAGAAACAACCAAGATGAGGAGGGGTTAAGTTTCTCATGCATAATATCTGAAGAGCTACCTGACTGAACCATCAGGTCCTCAGCTCATTGCCTAACCCAGGCAGTCACCCTGCTGTTTTAATGAAAGTTAGCTGTGGGAACATCGCCATCACAGCATCCCGACTCCTGATAGCACTTTTAAACTAGGCATTTGTTCTTTTCAGCCTACTTCCTGTTTAGAAATCGCTTCTATTTTAAGCGGCATGTTTACTTTTTCACCTTTTTGTAAGGGGAATTGCATTTTATTAGTTACAATCCAAATACAGCTAAATGAGGAAAACTCAATAAAGGGACTGAAAAAAAAAATCATCCAATAAATTTGCTGTGAAATGCCAAGTTTGTGGCTGTGCCTGCAGTCATTTCAGTTATAAGACACATAGTAGGAAACAGTTTTGGGGTTTTCAGCCATTAGTTCATAAATTGAATAAGATAGATGTGTTCATTCATATGAAGTAATGTAATTTTTCTTGGGAAAGTTTAATATTATACAAATCCATTAGCATATTTACAAATTAATCTTCCCTTAGGAAAAAAAGATTGAAGATTTACAGAAGGATTTTATTACTTTTAAAACTGCATTTTAAAGAAAATAAAAGAAAAAGAAGGAAAATTATATTGAACTATAAATGCCTTTTTATGACTAACAGTTTTCTAACACCAAAATTTATGAAAGGAGAGGAGAAGAGAGCAGAACATAGAAAGAGTTTTCAAGGAGCTCACAGAAATTGCAACTTCTATATCACAGACTGCAAACTCCTATAAAATTAAACCTGTTTATGTAAATGCAAGAAATGGCATTAAATTAATTAGACACTTAAGGCTATTAATATGAATTTCTCCTGGATAATTTTTTGTCTAAAGTCTCTAGCTACTTGTTCTAATTTTTGACAAGATGGGATATAAACCTTCACAACCCCAATGACAACAACAAAAACCTGTGTTCATTTCATTTCTTCCTCAAACTCTCCATGACTTATTAATGAACAAGTAACTGATGACATAATTAATTTCTAAAAATCTACTGCCATAAAATGTTCCTACAACAGCAGAGAGAAGCTTGGAGTATTAGATAAGGGAAATCTCAATCTATATGCAAATATCTGATATATTATAAAAAGGTAGAAAAGTTACTTGATTTTCCTCCAGATAGTCTCCATTTTGCTCATCAATGGCACTTACTTTGTAACTGTCCTTTTTATTAAGGAAGGGTTACATGGACTTTCCACACAAACACAGAATGTGGCATAATATTAACAGCAATCTTATGAATAAGACGCAAATTTTAATGATTTCTTAATAACACTTTTTGCAATATTTCTAACTATGGGGAAAAAATTAAAGTATTAGCTATATTAAGATATTCTTCCACAGAAAAATATCTGTTGCAATGATTTAAGAACACATCATACACAATTCTTCAGGTTGAAAGTCATATAGTAGTAATAATAATGATGAATAAATACTATTCATTTGTTGATCACCTCCTGTATTCCAGAACTGTATTAAATGCTTTAAATATATTGTCTTATTTAATACTGATAGCAACCCAATCAGATAAATACTGTGATCATTTGTATTTCATAGAAGAGAAAATTAGGCTTGAAGATATACAATATCAAAGACATCCAAATAGTAAATGATGGAATCCAGGATGAAATTTCAACTCCTCTGATTTCTGTGTCTACACTCTTATCCTAACCCTATACTTTGAAATTCAAATGATATAACTTATTTCCCAAAGTTTGCAAACATTTTCAACAAATGTAGTACTAATATCTACTAAAACAATGTGATATGAACCTCACTACTATTATTTAACAACAACAGTTATTAGATGTTTATTTCCATTACATTCAACTGAATTTTAATTCTGTAATGTATACCACCAGTTATGTGTTGGTTTTCTTCATCTTCTGATTTTTGTTTTTCTTCTCTGGAAGAATACACTATAATTGTGCTATCATGGCTCCCATAAAGCATCTCATTTCCAGACTAAACATCCTCACTTCCAACAACAGTTCCTCAAAAAACAGGGGACTCACTGTTCTCGCAAGTTCTCTCACTGTCTTTTCTTCTTCCCCTGGGCCCACTGGTCTTCCAAGGATCTCTTTAAGGGGACCTTAAGAAATTTCTTAAGGAAGGAGATCTCTTCCAAAAGGATCTTAACTAGGCACAACCCTCCATAAGGATTTGATCACTAAGAATAGTAAGTCTTCTGATTCTCAGTTCCAATCTCTTTCATCTCAAAGTTCTAACATTATGTGTAAAGACAAGTCAATCACATCCTAAGATTAGCTAGAAGATGTAGCATTTGCCATATTCACAATCCTTGAGTGATGGTCTTGAAATCAACCAGAAATAAAGAAAAAAGTGGTATTTTCTGTCTGGAGTGGCCCAGACAAGTTTCGTCACAGTGATAGAATAGAAGCCGTTCCTTATCCTATGTATGGTGAAAAGAACTGAATTCACCAAATTTCACTGGATATACCTGAAGATTCATCTTAAAGGACTGCCAGAGAATCTTTTTACCTAGATTGACATACCAAATTTCTATCCCAGTGATGACAGAATCAAAATTTCAAGGAAGATATACATAAGCATATAGTATGATACATGTTTATAATACATTTCTGCTTCAATTTTTCACTTCACATTAACAGATGAGGTAGAAAAGGATCTGTTGGTTTTCTTTATTCAGGAAAGAATTGGGAGCTGAAATTGCTAAACAGCTTTTTTACATTTCACCCAGTAAATGGCAATGGAGCTCAGAAAAAAAAAAAAGCAAGGTTGGTCTTCTAGATTAATACACTATTCAAGCTTCCTCTCCTGAAATGTGCTGCAGTCCATCACACTTAACCTACACTTTCCACACCTCCAGAAGGAGATACCACAGATATACCTATTTACTTTGGCATGAACTCAAAGAAATGAGCTTGCAAAGCTGATCCTTTTTTTGTGCATTAACTTTAATTTCTCCTTTCCACGCATACACTGCAAGAACATCAGGTAGATCCATTTACTTCCACCCCCTCATCCCACTGCTCCTCCTAAAGTGACATATTAATTATGGCTCGTTTGAAATTTTCTCTTACAAATGTAGGCTCAGACTTCAACACCTAAATGAATTATATACACACCATGCAAGCCTGTTTGTTTCAGGTTTCTAAAAAGGAGAAAATGAATGCAGAGTATTAATCATCAAACTGATGTCCCTGATTGAAAAATAAATTATTTAAATGAGTAACACTCTGGCTTTTTTTTAATATGCTACTTTCTAGAAATTTTTTTCAGCATTGCAAGTTGAAGAGGATGAAACAAATCTTATAGTATACTATTAAGATGAAACAAGAACCAAATTAAAAGACGTGTAGAGCACAATCATAGTCCGTCCAAACTGCTGGGTCATAGTATCCATTGCTTCCACAGTCATTCAGCAAATTTATTGAATAGTAATTCAAATTAGCTGTTAAAAAGGTCTAAAAGTCTAGACTGACTGTTCCAGACCTAAATACATTTTATCTTCTTCACACCCCAAAACTATTTTACCCCAATGCAATATTTTTTTAAAATCTTATCTTTCAGGTATACAGAGTGGGGAAGACAAGTGGAAAGGCCACAATATATGTTATCCACTCTATATTCACTCTGTTTTAATTTGCTGGTGTACAATTCCTTATGTTTCCCATTTTATTTCAAATAATATTACAGATATATCATGTATACAACTAGAAATTATAGAAATGAAACTACCAACAAGGAGAAAGATATAAAACTCAAGAGGGGAAAAAAAACCCCACTTTATATAGAATGTAAATAGCCCAAGTAGTCATTGAAACCACCTCCTAGAGTGTACATAAATCGGAGGAAAAAAAAAAGATAAAAAATACCCAGTGAGAATAATTTATTAAACTCAGTGGGTGCAAGAAAAGCATTCAATGATAAGAGTTATATTAGTTAGGGGTGGCTAATTGCTTTTTTAAAAAAATACCAGACTGAAAATAATGGGTAATGATGCAAATTCGAGAGAATTTTTGCTATTTAAATAATGGTACTGAGTGGATAAACATGTTGATAGACCCTCCTCCATGTACTCACTCGAGTGAGACTAATGCAGGCTCAGTCGTATTCAACACATGGCTTTCAGGGTCACCATGGAGATTGGCTCTTTCCAAGACAGCAGGTAAGAGAAAAGAAAATGGAGAAGGGCTTGCAGTGGTTTTTAATGAGCCAGGCCTGGATGTGATATACATCTCTTCTCACATTCTATTAGTTAGACCTTGTCACATGACCACAAGTAAATATAAAAGAGGCTGGGAAAGGTAGTTGTGTGATCATGAAGAAGAAAAGACTGGATTTTTTTTTTTTTTTAATGGGTATCAGTCTCTGCTACTGTCTGCTCTACTGGTCACCATAATCATGTTCTTTCTTCCCACACATAGAACACATTTAAGAATATCCTAAAAAGAGACAGTCTACTTATTGCATCTGGCTCAAAGACCATAGGTCACATAGTTATTGAATTTCTTTTTATTCAAGCTTGAGGTGGCTTCTTGTGATCCCATAACCTGTGAACTAAGAAGACAAGTTCTTTCCCTCCTCTATGTATGCTTCTACATCAATGGTAAAGCAGAAACAAGATAACTCTCACGAAGTTTCCAACTGTGAAAAGAGGAAAAGGGTAGACATACAGTAATCATACGTCCATTCAAAATAATGAAATCCTGCTGGGCAGGAAGAGTGAAACCCCAATTCATGAGAGTTCAGCAAGTTCCAAGTCTCTGATTCAACTCTTCAGGAGAATGTACTGTGTCCATTCTTCTCCATTGCTCCGACTCTACTCTCTGGGATGCTGTTTTGGTTTTTTGGTTTTTTGTTGTTGTTGTTTTGTTTTTTCTTGTCCATAATCCTACATGACCATATCTGAAGTGAGTACATTTTTCAGCGAGCACACTTTCAGCAACCACTTTCAGATATCAAAACCATTGCTGTCCATTTTCTGCCTATGTAAGTTTGGGGAACCAAGGGGTGTTTCATAATCACTCATAGCTTCTGATCTATTTGCTTCCACACAGTTCCATGAGTCAGTAATCATCTCCTAAATTCTTTTTTCAGATTTAAAATTTACACCTCTTGCATTGGCTTAATTGTTTGTTTATTATCTTTTGCTTTCTAGAGCTCATGTACCTCTCTCAACCTAATGGTAGTTATTTTAGGTCATCTAAAACAATAGGCTTGGGTGGGAAGGTAACCCACTTCATTTTTTGTATCAATTTTATTGAGATATAACTTATATAACATACAACTCACCCACTTAAAGTCCACAATTCAGCGGTTTTTAGTACATTTACAGATATTTGTAGTCACCATCACAGTCAATTTTAGAACATTTTCATCACAAGGAAACCCTGCGACCTTTACCTACCACCTATCTACTTCTCCATCCTCCCAACCTGGGCAATCTACTGCTTTCCATCTCTAAAGATTTGCCTTTTCTGGACACTTCAGAAAAACTGAATCATATAACAAGTGATCTTTTGTAACTGCCTTCTGTCACTCAGCATGTTTTCATAGCTGATTCATGTTAAAGCATGTATCAGCACTGCATTCATTCCTTTTAAAGGCTGAATCATATTCCATTGCATGGATATACCACATTTTGTTTCTCCATTCATCAGACAATAAGTATTTGAGATTTAAGCCAAAACAATAACCTTTTGGCTATTATGAATAATGCTACTGTAAATATTTATGCATGTTTTTTTCTAGAAACATGTTTCCGTTTGTCTTGGATACATATCTAAAAGTGACATTGTTGAGGTGTATGGTAACTATATGTTTAATAATTTGAGGAATCACCAGACTGTTTTTCACACTAGATGCACTAATTTACATTCCTGCCAGCAGTGTATGAGAATTCCAATTTCTGCACATCCTCACCAACAATTGCTATTATCTGACTTTTTTATTATAGCCATCCAACTGGGTGTGAAGTAGTATCTCATTGTGGTTTTGATTTTCACTTCCCTGATGAAAAACAATGTCAAGAAAGTTTCATGTGCTTATTGGCCGTTTGTATATCTTCTTTGGAGAAATATCTATTCAGCCTCTTTACCATTTTTCAATTGAGTCTTTTTATTTTTGAGTTGTAAGGGTTCTTTATATATTCTGGATACAAGTCCTTTAACGAATATGATTTACAAATATTTTTTCCTATTCTGTGCTTTGCCTTTTCACTTTCTTGAATATTAATTTTTATGAAGTCTAATTTATCAATTGTTTTTGCCATTGCTTATGCTTTTAGTGTCATATCTAAAAATTCATTGCTAAATCTAAGTCATGGCCATTTATCTCTATGCTTTCTTCCAAGAATTTTATGGTTTTAGCAGTCAGATGTTTGACTAATTTTGAGTTAATTTTTGAATAAAGCATGAAGTAAAAGTGTAATTTTATTGTATTGCCTATGGTTATCCAGTTGTTCCAGCACTATTTGTTAAACAAAGTTTTCTTTTCCCATTGGATAGTCTCAATACCCTTGCCAAAAGTCAGTCAACCATAGAAGCCATGTGTTTATTTCTGGACTCTTTATTCTGCCCCATAGATGTATATGTCTATCTTGATGCCAGTATCACACTTGCTTGATTGCTTTTGTTATAAAATCTGTTTCAAACTTGGGAAGTGTTTGAGTCCTCCAACTTTATTCTTCTTTTTAAAGATTGTTTTATATTGGTGTTTTGAAATTCAATACAGATTTTAGGATCTGCCTTTTAATTTCTACAAAGAAGCCAGCTGCTATCCTGATAGGGATTGCATTGAATCTGTAGAGCAATTAGGAGATTACAGGTATCTTCATAATATTAAGCCCACTAATGCAAAACATGAGTATTCTTCCATTTATTTAAATGTAATTTAATTTAAGTAATGTCTTTTAGGTTTGAGAGTATAAGTTTTGTACTTTGTTGTGTTTATTCTTAAATACTTCATTCTTTTTGATGCTATTGTAAATAAATTTTTTAAAAATTTTTATTTTATACTATTTATGGACAGTGTATAGAAATACAATATTTGAGTATTGATTTTTGTGTTTTCACAACTTTGTTGAATGCATTTCTTCATTCTAATAGTTTTTTCTAGTTTAACTCTTTAAGATTTTCTACATATAAGATCATGTATTCTGTGAATACAGTTTTACTTCTTCCTTTCCAATTTGGATACCTTTTATTTGTTGACTAACTGCCCTAGCTAGAACCTGTTAAATGAAAATAGTGAGAGTGGGTATCTTTGTGTTGTTCCTGATCTTAGAGGGAAAGTATTCAGTCTTTCTTCATAAAGTATGACGTTAGCCATGAGTTTTTTACAGATGCCCTTCATCAGGTTAAGGAAATTTTATTCTATTTCTAGTAGGTTGAGTGTGTTTACCATGAAATGGTGTTGAATTTGTCAAATGCTTTTTCTATATCTATTGAGATCTTCATGTTGGGGTTTTTGGTTTTTTATTCAATTGATATGATATAATGCATTAATTGATTTTCTGATGTTAAACCAACAATGTTCCTAGAATGTCTCACTTGTTTATAATTCTTCTATACACTGCTGGATTCAGCTTGCTAGTTTTTTGTTGAAGATTTTTGTATTGATGTTCATAAGAGATATTGGCCTGTAGTTTTGTTGTTACTGCTTTGTTTAGTTTTGTTAGCAGGGTAATATTGGCCTCATGGAATGAGTTGAAAATTGTTCAAACTTTTTTTATGTTTTTAATGAATTTGTGAAGATTTGGTATTCTTATGTAAACATTCAATCTCTCTTCCTGCTAACGGGTCTATTCAGGTTATTTCTTTTTGAGTTGCTTTGGTAGTGTTTTTCTTGGAATTTGTCCATTTCATCAAAGTTGTATAATTTGTTGGCATTCAATTGTTCATAGTATTCCTTTGTAATCCTTTTTATTTCTCCAAGGTCAGTAGTAATGTGCCCTCTTTCATTTGTGATTTGTGTAATTTTGCTTTTTTTCCTCTTGATCTAGCAAAGGTTTGCCAATTTTTTAGTCTTTTCCAATAACCAGGTTTTCATTTTACTGATTTTCTCTATTGATATTCTCTTTTCTATTAATTTCCACTTGAGTCTTTATTATCCTTTTATATGCTTCAGGTGTAGTTGCTCTTCTTTTTCCATTGTATTATGGTACAAGCTTACATTTTCAATTTGAGAACTTACTTCTATTTAAATATAGGCACTTACAGCTATAAATTTCCCTCTCTGAGGACTGCATTACCTGCAATCCGTAAGTTTTGGTATGTTGTGTTTAATAGTCATTCATCTTAAAATATTTTCTAATTTTCCTTTTCATTTCTTCTTTTACCCTGTGATTACTTAGGAGTGTTAGTGTTTAATTTTTACATGTTTTTAAGTTTCCCAAATATTTTTTCTTGTATTTTTAATTTTTATGGATCCACAATAGTTGTACATATGTATGGGATACATGTGATGTTTTGATATAAACACATAATATGTAATGATCAAATCAGGGTAATTCGTATATAAATCATCTCAAACATTTATCATTTCTTTGTGTTAGGAATATTCAAATTTCATGCCTCTGGTTATTCTGAAATATACAATATTCATTGTTAACTATAGTTGCCCTATTATGCCACTAAACACTAGATCTTATTCCTTCTATCTAACTGCATCTTTGCACCCATTAACCTCTCTTTATCACCCCTTCTAATATCCTTCCAAGCCTTTGGTAACCATCATGCTACTCTCTATCTCCATGAGATCAAGTTTTTTAGCTCCTACATGTGAATGGTAACATGCAATGTTTTTCTTTTTGTGCCTGGATCATTTCACTTTACATAATGTCCTCCTGTTCCATCCATGTTGTTGCAAATGACAGAATTGCATTTTTTAATAGCTGAATAATATTCCATTATGTATACATACCTCATTTTCTTTATCCATTCATTTGTTAATGAACACAGATTGATTCCATACCTTGGCTATTGTGAATAGTGCTGCAATAAACATGGGAGTACAGATATCCCTTCGATATAGTGATTTCTTTTCTTTTGGATATATACTAAGAGTGGGATTGCTGGGTTCAATAATAATTCTACTTTTAGTGTTTTGAGGAACCTTCATACCAATTTCCATAGTGGCTGTACTAACCTACATTCCTACAAATAGTGCATGAGCATTTCCCTTTCTCCACAATCTTGCCAACATCTATTAACTTTTGTTTCTATGACAAAAGCCATTTCAACTAGATTGAGTTGATATCACATTATGGTTTTGATATGCATTTCTCTGATGATTAGTGACTGACCATTTTTATGTCTTATTTAAGAGATCTTCAGATTCAGTGTAATTGCTATCAAAATATCAATGACATTCCTCACAGAAATAGAAAAACAAATCCTACAATTTGTATAGAACTACAAAAGACTCAGAATAGCCAAAGCAATCCTGACAGAAAAGAACAAAGCTGGAGGCATCACATTATCTGACTTTGATTATACCACAAAGCTGTAGTAACCAAAAAAGCATGGCACTGACATGAAAACAGACAAATAAGGCCAGGTACAGTGGCTCACGCCTGTAATCCCAGCACTTTGGGAGGCCAAGACGGGCAGATCACGAGGTCAGGAGATCGAGACCATCCTGGCTAACACAGTGAAACCCCGTCTCTACTAAAATACAAAAAAAAATTAGCTAGGCATGGTGGCGGGTGCCTGTAGTCCCAGCTGCTCGGGAGGCTGAGGCAGGAGAATGGCGTGAACCCAGGAAGCAGAGCTTGCAGTGAGCTGAGATCGCACCACTGCACTCCAGCCTGGGCGACAGAGCGAGACTCTGTCTCAAAAAAAACAAAACAAAATAAAACAAAACAAAAATACAAAATTTAGCCAGGTGTGGTGGTGGGTGCCTGTAATCGCAGCTACTCAGGAGGTTGAGTACTTAAAATATGTTGTTTCACCCTTTTTGGCATCCATATTTTCCGATGAGAAGTCAGCTGTAAATCTTATTGGTGTTCTCTGTAAGTTATGAGTCACTTTTCTCTTCGAGCTTTCAAGATGTTTTCCTTGTCTTTGCCTTTCAGCATGTTTACTGTAATGTGTCTGCTAGTAGTTATTTCGCTGTTTTTATCATAATTACAGTTCTTTGAACTTCCTTCATTATTAGGTTAATATTTGCCAATAAATTTTGGAAGTTTTCAGCCAGTATTTCTTTGAATATTTTTCTGTTTCTCTCTCCATCTTCTTCCCCGCTCCATCTGATGCTTCCACTGGTTTATGCTGTTGCACTAATGGTGTTTTACATTTATCTGAGGCACTACTTTTTTTTTTATTGTTCGATATTTTACTATTCTTTGGATTGTGTAATCTCTATCAATGTATCTTAAAGTTTGCAAATTATTTCTTCTGCCAGTTCAAATCTACTACTGAGCCCCTCTAGTAATTTTTTTAATTTTTCAGTAATTATACTTTTCAACTCCAGAATTTAAATTTGGTCCTTTTCATCATTTCTATCTCTTTATTTATACTCTGTATTTGATGTAGCATCTTTTAAAGTTTCCTTAATTCTTTGAACATATTTATAATAACTATTTTGAAATATTTGTCTATTAAAGCCAATATTTTGTTCTTACAGTCTATCACCTGCTTTTTTCTGGTATATGTGCCATAGTTTCTTGTTTCTTTGCATGTCTTATAATTTTTGTCAGTAACTACATTTTAGATAATATATTGCAGAAACACTTGTTGATTGTTATTGACTTGTGTAGTGACTGGCCGGATTAGTGAAGTCTATTCTTCTACCCCTACCCCCACAGTGTAAAGCCTCTATTGTTGCTCTTCAGGAGGTACAGCCTTGTGTATATTGTGTATACCCATGGATGACAGTGGTTTGGACAGGGCTTTTTATTGTTCTGCTGTTTTCACAAATACCTTGGGGCATAAATTGCTTCAAAGACTAATCCAATCAAGGTCAGGCTTCTTCAGGGACAGTTTCTAGAGAAGTATTGGAGATTTGCCCTGACTCCAGGAGGTCTCTTCCCAACTGTGTCCATTTCTACTTCTCTATGAAACTCCTTTCACCACAACTGCTACTCTTTTTGAGAATGCCCTTAGCCTTGAACTTCTTTACACTCTTGCAAATAAAATAAGTTACTTTGAGGAGAAATTTGGACACATAGGTTCATATTAGTCCACTGGCCTGCTTCCTCTTCTCTTTCTGCCCCCAAACTCAGAAAAATCTCTGAGCCATAGCTAGGAGAGGCAATGACAATGGCACACTTCTCCCTGAGTGATAACACCACTTCAGAAGCTTAGCACTCAGTAGATTGTGGAGGGAGCGGGGAGGTCATTAGCTTCAGGTCTCCTCATTTTGCTTCTCTCAGTGTGGAATTCCTAGCCCTTGATCTGGAGCAATGGCACCAAGGCCCCAAATACTCTCAGCAATGCTACACTCAAGGCAGAGCATTTTCCCATAAGTGGGAGCTGAGTAGAAGAAGACTCAGTTAGCCATACTTCCCCAGAATTTAGACTCAACAATAAGTAGCTGAGACAGGATGAGGAATACTGATGTCCTGCCCCTACTAGGAGGAGAGCCCACCAACTTGGAGCTGAAAGAAAAAGGGAGCCCTGTGTTTTTGTTTAAGCACATTTGGAGTGGAATTTCTGCCTCCCTAAGCTGAGGTGGGGGGGATAATCCAGGTCTCTATTGAACTGAGGTTCAAATACCACAGACTTTCCCATTCCTTGCCTAATTTTAGTAGATGTTTAAATATTTATTCTCGTGCTGTATGTCCATAGGGCTTCTTTCAGAGACCTTATTTAAAAAAAAAAAAAAAGTTTACCAGTTTAAATGAGAAGGCCTGCAGAACTCCTCATACTGTCACTCCAGAAGCAGAACTCCCAACCCCCTTAATTTTATGTTTGCTATATTGTTAAGTTAGTTTCTTTAATTGAGGAGTGTTCTTGGGACTTTGACAGTCAAAGGTTTTTTTAGTCTTTTTGCCTACTCTTTGGTGTACAGAAGCCATAGCCTTTACATTCTTAGGAAAGAATTTGTACTCACAAATCAGCATACTCTTTCCTGAAATTATCTCATTCTTGTAATATCTGGCTAATTGCAACAGACAGCAACACATGACTATTCTGGCTCTTTCTTTTCTTTTTCTATTTTACTTTAAGCTCTGGGATACATTTTCAGAACATGCAGCTTTGTTACCTAGGTATACATGTGCCACAGTGGTTTGCTGCACCTGTCAACCCATCATTTAGGTTTTAAGCCCTGCGTGCATTAGGCATTTATCCTAACGCTTTCCCTCCTCTTGACTCCCACCCTCTGACAGGCCTCAGTGTGTGCTGTTCCCCTCCCTGTGTCCATGTGTTCTCACTGTTCAACTCCCACTTACGAGTGAGAACATGCAGTGTCTGGATTTCCGTTCCTGTGTTGGTTTGCTGAGAATGATGGCTTCCAGCTTCATCTACATCCCTGCAAAGGACACCAACTCATTCTTTTTAATGGTAGCATAGTATTCCATGGTGTATATGTGCCACATTTTCTTTATCCAGTATATCATTGATGAGCATTTGGGTTGGTTCCAAGTTAGTGCTGCTCTAATAACTTTTCCTAGACTGGCAGGCTCAGTATCATCTTCCTTTCAGGTTGTTGTACACAGTAGTTTTATCAAATATTTACCACTATATAATGCAGATCTCCAATATATTTTCACCCCCCAATATTTGTTTCCTTGCTTCCTCCTGCCAACCACTAGAAGTCAATGCCCCACGTTTTAAATTTTGATATGAAAGCAATATACTTCAAGATACTTATTTCAATTTTAATTAGGTGAGACAAACAGTAAAAACAAATACATCCAATTAATATTTATTTCTTGCTCACATAATATTACTGGCCAGCAATCAAATCAGTAGAGTACTCATGCCCAACCTAATACAAAATTCAAAAAGGAAAAAGTCTACATTATGAGTGAGATACAGGATATAGTTCATGCAACAAACAACTTAGAATACATTTTTGTCATACTTAAAAGTAGGAATGTCCATAAAAGCTCTTCATCTCAGACTTACAGATTTTGTGGGCATTTGCAGGCACAAATCATTATTTGACTAATAACATATTTTCATAGGGAAGTTGCAGGTATGTTGTGAGGGCCATTTATAGAACATACTAACATTAAAAGGGAGATTCACTCGCTGAAGTCCTTGCATTTCATACATTTGTGAGAGGTAAGATTTGGGGGGACATATACCGGTTCCTCATTTCTCATATTTTTACATGGGGAGGAATCTCCACTCCACTCCCTACAAAAGAAAATTAATAGGGGAGAGGACATTGTCAGTTCCCTCTGCTCCTCACACTGTCCTATGATGTTACGAGCTAAGTTGCGTCCCCCAAAAAATCATATGTTGAAGCCCTAATGCCCAGTACCTCAGTGTTTGAATACATTTAGAAATACAGATAATTAAGGTAAAGTGAGGTCATATGGATGGACCCTAATCCAATATGACTGGAGGCCTTAGGAAAAGGAGACTAGGCCACAGACCAAGGGGTGACCATGTGAATACACAGCAAGAAAGCAGCCAACCATCTGCAAGCCAAAGAGAATGCCTTCAGAAGAAACCAAACCAAGCCCTTGATCTTGGACTTCTAGCCTCTAAAACTGGAAGAAAATAAATTTCTGTTGTTTAATCTACCTGTGATATTTTGTTATGGCAGCGCAAACAAACAAATACATATGAGAAGAGTGGTAACATATAATTGTTAAGTTTAAATGAAGTAACAGGACATACTCAGAATTTCCCATCATTAAACAGTAGCCAGTGAGAAAGGCATTTACCTATTCTTCCAGAATACTAGAGACTGGGTGCTGTATTACATGCTGCCAATCAGTAATAAACAATTCTAATATGATTGTTGCTGGTAAGTAATTTACAGGTCAATGAAAATGAAAAAAAAAAATGAATAAACTTTGTATACATAAGAGATCTCAGAATATGGAGAACAGCTGGGTAGCCTAGCTCCTTCTTAGGAAAATTTGGGGAACTGACAACCATACTGACCTATGGGATTGAGTAATGGAGACCTGGGGGTAATATTGAGAATGGATGTCAAAGTGGCCAGCCAAAGTATTTTCTGATCTGCTGACCATATTCTCTTGATCCTGTGGTGTTGAGGGGTAGCCTAGGTTTGGATGGTAGTTTATTTAGAACAGATGGAATGGAGCTTGGATATCAGCCACAGAGACAATTATTGGATAAAGGTTTCATCAATTTTCTAATGAGGAATGTCTTATGGCTATCATCAAAACCACATTGGCTAACTGAAGTATATGAACATGTAGCACCAACCCTACATAATGTACAGTCAAAGCTAACACAATTCAGTAATTGCTTTTGGTTTATTTCATAATATGGATGCTATAATAATAGTGAGGAAAGCACTGGCTTTGGAACCAGATTCAATGTCAACTGAAACATATGTTTAATGAGCACTAGTGAAGTGCCAGCCCCTGCTAGGCATGGAGAGGAGAGGAGTGAGAGAGAGAGAGAAAAGACAAACATGTCCCTGCCATTTGTGAACTTGGGCAGGTTATTTAGTCTCCCTGAATCTATTTTCTTATGTGATAAATCCTGATTTATCAGGATCATGATAGCTATTTTGGATAGCTTCTGTAAAAATTAAATTTTACAGAAAAAGAAAAGGCATTAAAAAGTACTTATGACAGTGCCTGGCAAATAACTATGTGCTAAATGTTATTTCCTTCTCACATTTGTCCACCTTTGCTCTCCGCAAAAAGAACGAAGTATAAAAAGCCCCTTTGGGTATTGTTCAAATGAGTTACCAAATATTATAATCTTCATAGCCAAATTCTAAGACTTAGAGAAAGAGCACTGAATAACACTGGCTCTCATTTGAGTAAATTAGGCTTTACATCAACATGGATAATACGTTTAGAATCTTAAGTGTATTCTTCTAGAAGGTACGTATGTGTGTATTTCTTCTCTATTTTGCCACTTCTCTCATTCTTAGGTAAAGAGCAAAATCATTTGTTGAAATGGAATAGAAAGAGCACGTCACAAACAATGGTCTGCATATACTGAAATAAAAATAATCCATCCTCTTAAAGCATTAAAAATAATCTTATATTTTTACATACAGAATACAGTAACATATATACTCAGCAATACATGATTTTTCCAAAAATAATATAAAAGCAATACAAGATAGAGGGTGAATCAATCTCTGTAACCTTCAAAAATAGTACTGAGAATAGTAGGGAACATATAGTTCAGATAACATATCAGGAAGGGAGTGTACTGCCTGTACTGTATGGAGCCAGTTTCCCTACGTACCAAAGAAATTGTCAATTTGGTTAAGCACTCTAGGAAGAACTACTCCTTCTTTTTCACAACTTCAGGGAGAAGCTTCAAACACAGAATCCAGCTTACTTATTTATAATCTCAAAAGTTTTGCTTAGGTGCAAATGACTCTCTCAATTACTCTCAAATCCTATCTAAGTCAATGAATTCCAGACTCCAGAGACACCATGTTCCTTCACCTTACCTCTGTTCATTCTTTCTCTTCAGCTAGTCCACCTCCCACAAATTGGAATTTTGATGTGGAATAAAATGCTTTCTTAATGGGGCTTCCTGCTTTTATTCTAATCCCAAATTCCTCCCAAACTATTTTCCTAAACCTACTCCCTTTATTTTTCACACTTGAAAAAGAGAGTTGGACTGTAATTATATGCAATTCACTACTATCCATCATATCAATCATTAATTTATTTTATTCAGTAAATATTGAGTCTACACAGGGTAAGCTCTTTTGGGATTGCCAAGAAATAAAGCACCAGGGTGATTTTACAGTCAGATATAAAACCATACAACACCTCACTTTTTCTCTATACATTTCACATTTGTATACAAATATATTCCTTTCATTAAACTGTAATGGCCTCTGATCAAATAAATAATGCTAAAAAATAACTTTTGTCTTTAATGCATTTGGCTGCATGTAAAATATCCATAGCTGTGATGTGTAATGAAACTACCCACTGTTTAGAGATCCTTGCAAAATCTACATGCAGTAAAGTTCATTTAAGACAGAACAATCACACAATTTGAACACAGCATAAGCAATGTAATAAGCAGAGAACAATCTTCTGGGTAATACCAAAGTTTACTTAAACAGATTGATAACATCCTCATTGAAAAATAGCATGTACCATTTTCACAGTTTGTTCCCTTCTGTATAACTTACCCACCAAGCTAGACAGTACAATTACTGAACTTCATAGTAAATGCCCGGACCCCCTGAGGCACTATCACAGGAAATCACCCAATAATACAATGGCATTTCTCTCCTTATCACATAGCTTTTGTGATTTGTCAGGAAATATATACACAACATTAAAAATCAAGAAATACAGGGGGTTCATGTGAAGAAAACAAGATTTTGTTTCGTTTTTAAAAAGCACATGATTTTTTCCATCCACAATAGTTTTCCTCTTCCTCCCAGATCTCTTAACAAAATTCTTCACCTAATGGTCTCTGATGAGCTTGGCCAGTGAAAATGTCTCGGTCAGAAGTAATGGGACCCACAAAACCCAATATGATTTCTTAACTCAGCCATGACCTTTCACTTTTTCTTTTTGGTTTCAAAGCTGACTGAATGGTCATTCAAATTATGAAAGTGTTAAGTGGGAGTAGTCATAAATCACCATTTTAAAGTCTGCTGCCAGCATGAACACTCTATATTTAAAAGGAGGTAGGGGGCAGAATTTAAGACCACACTCAATAGGACTTCACAGTTGTTAAATTCAGCTCTCTGGTGATCTGGTAACTCTGAAATATGGTTTTTTTGTTTTGTTTTGTTTTGTTTTGTTTTTATCTGGCCATCCAAATATAAAGCAGATACAGACATACATAGATATACATATATGCCTTTAAATATTGGAAATAACAAACATAAAGTGAGATACCTTCAAAGTAAAATCCTAAAATATAAACCATTTAAATTTAAAGGACATACAAGTACAGTATTTTTATCTGAAAATATTTGAGGTTTTTTCTCTATATAAAATTATAGATCAATGTCTTTGCTTCTCAATTTATTAAAGTTGGAAACAATACCAAAAAGCAGAGGAATATCTCAAAATCACTTGTGACTTGCACGATTAGGTAAAACTCATGCATGCATTTTTTTGATGAATGCAAAATGTTTATCCAGTGTTTGTGGTAGAAAGCTTGAATTAATTTAAGATAAAATATGACTGCATATCCTTGCAAATTAAGTTTGGAAATAATGTTTTAAATAAATTTGGCTAAATGAATAGCTTAGTAATTGGGCATTTTTAAAACAATTGCTTATAAATGAAGACTACTTTTTTGGAGGACACATTTTATAGCATGTTTCAGTAGAAATAAAGAGCCAGATTATAGCATCTGTCACATCTCCAGACACATATACAGTTGAATATGCCAAATATTCTCTAAAACAGGGCTGGTCAGATATTTAATAGATATTTAGTAGATGTGCATTGAGAAACACTGGAGAGCATCCTTGCCAAAAATATCTGTCCCATTCCCCATGACATTCTCCATATCTGTATTATCATTTTTCTTGTAGCATTTAGAATTCTAATCACTAGTCATTTTTTTTTCACATCACTAGAAATCTTTACCAAAAAGTAAACGTGTTATCTAGGAAGCCATTAATAAGTTATTAGCACCTTACCTGGAATTAAACAATCAGACCATACAAATCGTTTTCTTAAGAGCCCAAGGTGTATATAATAGCAAACAGGTAATTTTGATGAGAGTAGGTATTTAAAAAACACACGTTGGGTCATTTTGCAAGAAGGACCCCTAACACACTGGACAGTTAGTCAGAGGAGGAAGAATTGTGGAGAGTTATCCATACACGGTTAGAGGAGACGTGGAGGCATGAAAACCTGTGGCATCATTTCCCTCTAAACCAACTAATATAAAACCTCAGTGTGATTGACAGCTTTTGAAACACAGTAATAGTATGTGATTTATGCTTCTAGGCTAAATAATACAGGCTTCAGTGACAGCTCTCCACTGTGAATTACTAATAACCACTTTGAGTGAGGGCTAGATTTCTCATCACTAGCAGGTACCTGATCTTCGCCTGAACCATAGTGTAGGACTCGGCAAACACACGTGAACATTTTACAGTGAGACACAGCTTAAGTGTGAGACTTGTGTACAATGCCATCAGTCACATTATGCCAAAAAAGTCAGATGGTCAATTACTGAATTATTAAAGTTGCATTCAGATAATTCTGAGACAAGTGATTAATGTCAGTTACAGTGTGTGTGTTGGAGGGGTGGCATGGAACATAATTATTTGACAGAAGTGACTAATTCAGGCAGGTGGTCTGACAATTCTGGCAGGTAATCCTGTTCTGATACCTAGTTACACCCTCATTCACCCTTGAGTGTTCAGAATCTCTAGCTTCTTTAGACTACTGGCCTATAATCACATACATCAGTCTTATATTCAATAAAGGAGACTTCAAAATAAGAGTAATTTATTGAAAATTATACGAGTGGATATTCTCTGAAGTAAATTAACAATAAAAGAATAAAGCTGTTCAACGAATATATTTTTCATGCTTCGGGGCTATGTGTTTAACAGTTTTCTAACTGTTCATTCATTTATTAAAAAAACTACTTCAGTTATTATCTCCGAGAGTTGAAATTAGATATTTAATTGACTGGAGGGAATGAAAGTCGCTCACTTTTAAATAAGGCAAGTATTTAAAAATATTTCTATAAAATGCTTCATACAATCACCATCAGCCCAAATTTCTGACAAACGTTCTTGTGTGTATATATAGTTGTTTTTATAAACGTCATGCTATAAGAGCTAACTCCTTCAGAAACATGTTTATCTTAATTAGGAAAGTAAACAGACTTCTAATGGGAAGAAATGGGAATTTTTCTCTGTGGTATCAAAGGCATCAAAGGGCCAGTTCTCCTGCCAAACCAATCTTCCTTCCTGCCTGCTTTAAACCCAGGTGATTGCAGACAGCTGAGCAGGCATTTTCCCCAAAGCCTCTCTTGACCGGGCTCCAGTCTCTGCTCAGTTGCCCCATCTCTTGCTCTTTCTCTCTCTGTGTGTCACTCTTTCTGTGGATTTTTTTTTCTGTATTTTTGCCTCAGGAAACCTAGGGATATTCATGGCACTGAGGCAAATAATGTGGAATTAAAAACTAAATTCTTGAGGCCTCATCCTAGCAACAAGACCATCACCATCTGTTCAGAGGACAAGCCTGCCATTATCCGCTGCATTCTTTATACAAACTCCATCACCTGTGAGGGGAAAAACACTGCCCCTTTCCTGGGTTCTCTCTTTGTCACAATAGAAAAAGGTCTGTTTCCCTGATCCTGTAAAATTAAAGAAATCAAATACGACTGGGAGCACTTACAGCAAATTTAAAGAGATATATCAGAAGGCCTTAAATGGCCATTCCAAAAGAGTCTGATAATTGTCATCTGCACAATAAAACCTGACAAAAAAATATTGTTGATGTCTTTTCTAATTATTTAAATTAGAAAAGAGCAAATGGGAGTGTGTGTGTCTGTATTTTTGGTGGTAAGATGATTGTCATATTCTTTTATTTATTTTTAGCTTCAAAATTTTTATTCATTTCACCTTTGAAAACCACATCAAAATTTATATTTTGAAAGTGGCATTAAAGTGTTATTTCAGTGACTTCAGGGTGAGAATCAATCCAGTTAGACATCTAGTTTAATACACGATGAAAAATGTTTCCCTGGGAAAATGTTTAAAACAGTAAAGACAGTAACTGGGATATATTTTATGCAGTAAAACTTGTATTATTAGGAATAAACAAGGTCTCTTTTCTCCCCTAAAATAGATGAGTACAAAATAAGAGAATATCTATAGATAGAGCATTTGAAAACCCCAGCCAGAGTTGAAGTGCAGATGAGGAAAAATACGAGACAAATCTTGATAATTTTCTTTCTAGAATGAAATACACATGAAGCTGTCTGATCCAATAAATTAAGAAAGAATATATTTATGAATGTCTACTAGGTACCAATCATTACATAATATGCTTTTGAGCATTTTTTAACATTTGACATTTTTATGAGAAATATATCAACAAATAGAAAGTACCCCCTCAAATACTAGAAAAACATAATTCTATAATTATAACTAACATTTAACTGGGATATATTATTTTAAAATCATTTTTTCCTACATTATCTCCTTTTATTCTGATAAGGAGATCGTGAGGTAGACTGAAGAGTCGTCCCTGTCACCCATTTAAAGATGAGGATGCCCAGGTTCAGGGGAGTGTTTGTTTGTTTATTGCCCATAGCTCCCCAGGCTAAGAATCTAAACTCTCCTTAGTTCAAATTGGAAACAACTCTGATATTTTTGTTTTTTGTTTTTGTTTTTGTTTTTTTGAGGCGGAGTCTCGCTCTGTCGCCCAGGCTGGAGTGCAGTGGCGCGATCTCGGCTCACTGCAAGCTCCGCCTCCCGGGTTCACGCCATTCTCCTGCCTCAGCCTCCTGAGTAGCTGGGACTACAGGCGCCGCCACCTCGCACGGCTAATTTTTTGTATTTTTAGTAGAGAGGGGGTTTCACCGAGGTCTCAATCTCCGGATCTCGTGATCCGCCCACCTCAGCCTCCCAAAGTGCAACTCTGATATTTTTAAATGGTATTATTTATATTTGTGCCATCAAAAAGAAATACAAATGAATGCAAAGACTTGAGCTGGAACAACAATAGTTCTTTATTTTCTTGGACAGGTAGTTGACATACTTGCTGGCAGAGGTTCAAAATTATCATTTGTGTCTTACATAGGCTCCATTTCCATGAGTCAATATTCCCAAAGTTCTTTGCAAAAATATGAACTGAAGTTACCCATATGGCTGTTAATTATCTTCCTTTTTAGATTGCACCTTGTATTGCTATCGTCTGTATATTGGGCACTAACAATTTCCTACATTTTTCCCACATGGTTTTTGCTAAAATTGTCCTAGGCGCAGCCACAGTTGAAAAGTCCTTGCCAATGAGGTAGGGATTCTGAGAAGCAGCTGAATCATTCTCTTCATCCCATCTGTGAATATGCTTGATCTGATGGGAATAAAATCCCAACGTTTGGCTAGTTTCAATGGATAGCAATACATCTGTCTGGTTACACTATATCGGAGTAGGACAACAGCATATAGGAGAATGATAACTAGATAAAATGTATTCTGAGAACATGAAATGGAACACTGATCCCATAAATAGGTATTCAGAGGGTGAGATAAAAATTTGTGTACACATAAATAATTGACCCTCACCAATTGGGGCTACTTAATTATATAAAAATATTACAGAATAAAATATTTACCAAAATGCAGCTCAAAGATATTTGCAGGACCATAGATTCCAAGCTATGCAAAATGGGATGAGAACTGAATGGTGTATCTTTAGCAATTCTGGCAACTCCATTGCAAAACTAAAAAATAGTAATAACAATTTTTCAGAAGATTACTTTTTCCAATCAAGATGTAACTAACAAAATTGCAAAAACAATTATGCAGAAATCATTATTTCCAAGCCTTATTTTCAGATTAACTTAAAACAGGTGTTACTAAAACCAACAGCAATGTTTTGATTCCCATATGGCCTGGTGACCTCACTTTCTCACTTCCTTGAATATAGCCTTTCCTTCATAGCCTCTTGTAAACATGTGCTGGTGGTCACAAAGGGGAATGAAAAGGAAAAATGACTGGATGGGCCACCAAACAAAGCAAATTGTACATATACTTCTCAATTGTAAAAGTGAACATTGGGTATGAGTCTCTTGTAAGTAAAAACATTTCTCTTAGCTAAGGTGACCAATCACTCATTTTGCTCAAGACTTGAAGGGGTTCCCAGGATTCAGGACTGTTGGTATTCAAACTGGACAGGCCCAGGCTAACTGGGGTGGGTAGATCCCATTAGTTAGCTGTGAGATAAATTAGCTGGTTAGCTTGCAATGTAATTTGGCACCACGGGCTTAAACATTTTTAATAACACATTTTTGGAAAATAGGACTAAAAAGGACCAGGTTTCTATTTCGAAAATTAAGAGCTCTAAAATGCACCTATGTAGCATAAATCTGGGGTTTCAAATCTCTTAATCTATACAAGTAACTCTTTTGTGATTTTGCCAACACAGAGACCATCACTTCCCATTCTCCATTGACCCACTTTGCGCTACAGTCAAAAGCCGATTTTATGCTTTCCTTGTCTCCTGCCTGCTGCTGAATTATCTACTCATCCTGCTCTGCCAATATTCCCCTTTACTAAGATGAGAGCCTGATAATTTGTTAATAATGCGAACATCCACAACAATAAAAATATTCCCCATCCCACCACTATTTTTTTTTTTTTTTTTTTTGAGACGGAGTCTCGCTCTGTTGCCCAGGCTGGAGTGCAGTGGTGCGATTTTTTTTTTTTTTTTTTTGAGACGGAGTCTCGCTCTGTTGCCCAGGCTGGAGTGCAGTGGTGCGATCTCAGCTCACTGCAAGCTCTGCTTCCTGGGTTCACGCCATTCTCCTGCCTCAGCCTCCCGAGTAGCTGGGACTACAGGCGCCCGCCACCTCGCCCGGCTAGTTTTTTGTATTTTTTAGAAGAGACAGGGTTTCACTGTGTTAGCCAGGATGGTCTCGATCTCCTGACCTCGTGATCCGCTCGTCATGGCCTCCCAAAGTGCTGGGATTACAGGCTTGAGCCACCGCGCCCGGCCCCCACCACTATTTTTAATAGTATGGTAATGCTGTCCTACTGTTTAGAAGAAGCAATAAGATTCAATGAATTGCCTTGGACGTGGTCAAGGCAGTAGCTCATTACCCTGAAAATTGAATTTTAAAGGAGTTAGAAAAGTATCAAGAATTTATCCTGTCAGTTCCATAAAAACTACATTTTAAGGCAGCTAAGTAGTTAATGAAAGAAAAAAAATTCTTTTAGATGAATTCCAACTAGTAAATACATAAAGAAGGGTGGAATTAGAAAAAAAAAAAAATCACCATTTTGTAATCCTGAAAGAAATGATGAACATAGGCATGATCATAATCAATGAATGTACAGTCAGTAGTTGAAAATTTGTTAGGGAACATTAAACGCTGGTATCACCATTCGAGCATGCCTCATACAAAAAGCATACACAGAATCGCTTATGAAATGTTCTAACCTGAAAAATTTAAAACAAAAACCTGAAACTAGGCCGGGCACAGTGGCTCATGCCTGTAATCCCAGCAGTTTGGGAGGCAGAGATGGGAGGATCACTGCAGCCCAAGTGCTTGAGACCAGCCTGGGCAACACAGGGAGACCCCATATCTAAAAGACATTTAAAAATTAGGTAGATGTGGGGATGTAGGCCTGTAGTCCAGCTACTCAGGAGGCAGAGGTGGGGGGAAGATGGCTTGACCCCAGGAGGTAGGTCCGGGCTGCAGTGAGCCGAGACCGTGCCACTGCACTCCAGCCTGGGCAACAGAGCCAGACATTGTCTTAAAAAAAAAAAAAAGAAAAGAAAACCTTATCAAGTAAACTTCATAGTGAAGCTTAATGGATTAAATGGCATTATTTTACCTGGAATTATTTAAAAATACTGCAGTGAAACCAAAAAATAAAAAAGTGGGAAATAAATGAAACCGGATTGTTAAACTCCTGATCATTGTTGAAAGTGATTACGGGAATAGGGCAATCATTATTATTACTATTCTGCCCACATTTGTTTATATTTAAAATTTTTTATAATAAACAGTTAATAATGATTTGATGGTTTCAAAAATCCTGAATTCAAACACATAAAATGATATCAACTCTAATTTGTTTCTAACTTAGTTGATGCAATCTACTAATCTAATATATCCATTTTAGTTTGATTTCAGTTGTGAGGGATGGGGACAGAGGCAGTGCAGGTACCACAGTGGTGATATTGCTACAAGTTATTTGGTAATCCAAATGTTTTTCTATCACCTTCTTGTTACCAAAAGCAAATTCCAATGGACATAATTTTGTCACCGGTTAGCATGCTCTGGAGGCTTCCTTGATTTCTGTGCACTCCAGAAACAAAAATCTATTTAAAATTAGCCTATGCTAGGTATAATTGGAAAGCTCTAAAGAAGAAAACTAACACGACCTTCTATTTGTTTTTATATTTTGAGTATTTTCAACTGCATTGTTTCTGTTGATTCTTAAGGATTTCTAAAAGTAAAAAGTCACATATTGTACCCCAAAGTCAAAAGGGTAACTGAATATGAATCACCTGACATTAGTTGCTTTGTGTTACTCTTCTCTTACATGAACGCATAGTTGACCATTCTTGGGAATGTCAGAGTAGACAGAGAGCTTCCTAAGGAAAGGGATTTTTAACGTATTCATTTTTGTATCCTTAGTACCTAAAAGAATATTTGACACATTATAGGCACTTGGATAAATATTAATGCTTAAATTCCTCTAAATCCTTTACTGCAGTAGTAATTGGGTCATCTGTCTACTTCTCTCATCGTCACTACTGTTTAGTATAAAATAGCATTGCTGTCTTTTCTGGACTTTCTGACTGGTTTGCTCGTACCCACTGTTGGCAATACCAACGACACTGAATTCTTCATAAAAGTAAATATGATCACATGACCCCCCCCACACACACACCCCTAAAACCATTCAATTGAGTTTTATGGCTCTAGTGCTATTATTATTACTACCTAAATATGTCAGTATACATTTATTGTGTGATTATCTGATTAATGTGTGTCTTCTCTAACAGACCTTAAACCTCATTCTTAGAGCAGGAACCGAGTTTGTTTTGGTCCTTATCTCTATTTTCAGAGTTCTACATAATGCCTAGAATATAATATATTGTCAATAATTTTGTCAAAAGAATTCATCCAGTAGTTGAGTTTTAGCCTGCCTTCAGTTATTGTAGCGTGTCATTTTCACTACCCAAACTAAGCAGGTAAAACAAGAGTGGAGCAAGATTAAAATCAAAATATTAGAATTGCTTCTGCTTGTTAACAAATCACTGTAACTTACAATGAACAGAAAAGCAACAACTCCATCTCCTTGCCAAAGAGGGATCCTGATTGTCAATTCAAGGAAGGTACTGAAAGAAATCCATAATCCTACCTTTACCTATAACAGTTATATAAAAATTGAAAGTACATTTGGCAGCTTTCAGGAGCACAAACAGTTCTATATGGGCAGCAGTGAGTGGAGGCAGTAAAAGAACTTACTCTGTTACAAATTTTAAACAGTCATTTGATTTTAGTTCTTTGGCAAAACCTATTATCCAAAAAAAAAAAAAGGAAGCATATAGAAAACTTAAATGTATTACTGATACATTTCAGGGTGTATTATTTGAAAACAAAAGAACTTTGAAGAGCATTAGTAACCTACTTCATTTTGTTGTTGAGCCCTAGGGCATTTCACAGGGCACCTTTACCTACACCATTCTGCGCTAGGCCCAGGCAGAATGCTTCTTCTCTTCCTCTCAGTGGTACTCTGTCTCATGTTATTATCATTTATGTGCCTGTGTGTTTCTCTCATTGGATTATAGATCTGTGAGGACAAGATCTGGCCCTACCTGAATAGCCTGGAACACAGTATGTGCTATAGTACAGCAACTCTATTGAATGTTGTGGTCTAATTTATACAAATTTGATTTGCACTAGAGATTTTGCAATAATATCCATTGTGTCAAAGAGAAGATGGCACCGAAGCACACTGGGCAAAAGGTGGCAGGGAAAAATAAGTGCTTTAAGGACTAAATAGTGAATGAAGCTGAGTTTTTCTTTCGAGTTCCTCCCCCACATTACCAGTCCTGAACTCCATATTAGTAATTCTTTAATTCATCACTCCCATTCATGTTCCCTAGCATTAGGATTGGGTGAGTTTTAGCCATATGTATTGATGTACTGAAGAATATAAAGTATCTGATTAATTTCTTATCATTTTGAAGTGAAACTTTATGGAATACATCATCAAATTATAACAATGGGATATTTTGATGAAATAAATTTTTTGAAAAGTTTTACCACCTACAAAAATATACCTACTCAAAGTTCACAGAATATTACAACAGGAGTAATTTTCAGGTAATTTCTAGCTTAGCATCTGTGTACTCTGAGAGATTTGGTTATTTTATTAATTAGCTAATAACAGATATTTACTGACTGTCTCTTACAATCTGCACTGGGCAAGGCACTAGGAACAGAAAAATTGATAACCAACTCACGATGAATTCCTAGTGCAGTAAGGCACATCACCTCTGAGCTGAGAATTATGGACATGTTTTCTGCTCGTAGAGAAGATATTTGCAGAATCTCAGCATTTAGAGAACATGTGCCTTACCAACAATCATCTTGATGAGCATATTAGTATTCACGGGGTCCTCATGTCTCTCCATAGGTACCACTGTCATAGAACATATTTCATCTGAAAAGAAATAACTCCCTGAAGGGCACACATTTTAGATCTAAATAGTACCCTTGCTTTTTGAAATTTTAATTTTGGGAACTTAATATACAGTCTACTGTTACCAAAAATCATCTTAAAGTAGCTATAGAATCCCAAAAGGATAATGAGTTCTTACAGAGTTTCCCTAGTTATGGAGAGGAAATCATTAGTAACTTAAGACAGAAATAAAGAAATCATCTAATTAATATATTCAGAGATGAATCTTAATGTCCAATTATTCTCTTGATTTGACATAACCTAGTAACAACATAACATCGTCAGCAACATTGTATTACTGTTGGAAGAATTAGAAGGAAGGTAGCCAAGCGGGGGGAGGGAGAGACTGTTCTTAATCCTTTCTTTTTTCTTTTTCTATCACACAATAAGCAAATTTCCTGCTTAAATTTATTACATTTTTAAAAAGTAAACCCACAGAATTAACCTGAAAACCATATTGTGCTGGAAAGTCTGAATTGTATTATAATCAAAGCTTATAAATATCACTTAAACAAAGGTCTATCTGTTCAATTCATTAAATATTAACAAATGATTTTCCTATCATTCAATGTAGTCTCTTAGTTGAGCTTCATTGATTGATTTAACCAATGTCTATTTAAACATGTATAATTTCCATATTTTGTAATTGGTCCAATATTAAATGATACTCACACAGAGAAAAAAGTTAACGTGCCAATGTTATCATGCTCCATATTCATGCTTCATTTCTTGAAAGAATTAATATCAAGGAAGATATTTTTCAGTATTTTGTATTTTTGACTAATACATAGTAGTGGGCTTTTAATGTTTTTTTAAAAAGGTACTACCACGAAAACCTACATCCCATCTCCAATCCTCAGCCTCCCAGTTCTCCTCTACAAAAAACAAAAATAAAAAAGTCACTCTTTCCAATTTTCAAAATTATTCCCAAATTAAAAGGCCATATCTCTTGAAGCTCAAGACTTTCAATAAATAAATGGAAAAGAACAGCCACATCTTTTAAATATTAGTAATTTATAAAATGAAATAGTCATAGTTAATAGCTAGGTATATTTAAGATCATTCAACCACACCTCACTTTCCCTCACTAAAACATTATAAAGTCAAACAAATGTTTATAAAAAATAAATATCAGAATAGGAATATCAGTGTGGTTTTAATTTTTTCAAAAGTGAACTTACATTCTCTGGTTATTTTTATATTTGGCAAATTTCCATTGTTCTAGTAGATATTCTTGGATCACTTTGTTAGATAATCCCTCTCCATGATTTCCCTTTTTTTTTTTTTTTGAACACTACCACTTCTAAACAATTTTTCCCCTCCCCTTGCTCAAGTTTTAAACAAATGTTTATCTGCTTGCCCCAGTCAGTCAGGTGAATGCTGTTGTTCTTTATAACATGCAGTTCTACTCTGGTATCCAGAATCACAGGTGTTGTTGAAATCACTGATATAAAAGTAAACATCTAAACAGTTTTTCCATAAAGAAAAAACACTGAGCTTGCAATGTATGCCAGAATCCATCTGGGCACTAGTTTAGACACTAAGAATTACAACCTCACCCCAAAGTGTGTGTAAGTCAGAGAACCTGATCTCAAAGAACGTAAGTGTCTAATTGAAGAGATGCAATGTATGCAGGAAACATACACATGGCACTGCCATTCATACCCACTGAAACAACAAAATATGCAGGAATTCAAAGAAGAGAAAATGACCACTATAGGCTAATTGTCAGAGAAAGGTTTTCTGTGCTTTTTTTTTTTTTTTCCTTTTAGGAAAAGATGATTTAACAACTACACCTCAAAATATGTGTAACAGTCAGATATACATTTTTTTTAAATACAGAAGAGTGTGGTCAAGATATTAGGATGGAGACTTAGGAGACTACATAAAGACAATGAGTGGCATTGCTGGAGTAAAAGATTAGAAAATGAGAGAAATGGTCAATCAGGTTAGAAAAGCAGTTTGGGATTACTTCATAGACACCTTGGGAAGCCAAGTTAAATAATTTAGCCATTACATGTAAAGAGGGTAGAATCAGTGATAATTTTGATGAGAGAGATGACATGACAAAAAATTACATTTAAAAATTATTATTGGGAGATTTTTCTCCTATTCATGTATGCCCTCATTTATCCAACAAACACTGATTCGAGTTCTAGAATATTCAGGCATTGATTGTCCTATAAACCTGAGGAAAGACAAGCATTTCCCATACTTAATGTGCTTTTATTCTAGGGACAAAAGTAAGACAACAAGTGCCATTTATTGTGATATGTGGATGGCACAGCACTGCATCCTAAATAATGTGGATGTAGAGAAGAATTACTTCCAGATAATGCTTGTGATCAGGGGAAAAAAAATCCTAAGAGAAGGATAAGTATAAGTAAACCATATAAACTCGAAAAAGAAGGAGCAATGAAGACTTTTTAGGTACATGAGAATTATTCATGCAAAGGCACAGAGGCAGAGCACAATGGAGTCCCTTCTCTGACCCCCAGTGTTACGTCTCCTCGGCTCATCTGTGATTTTTGCTGCAGCTGTAGAGTACTGTGCAAACTCAGAGCTAGAATTCCCTTCAAGCATTTCCCATTGCAAGGACTTCTCAGGAAGCCCATTTAGCTCCTGCACAAATGCAGCCAAAGGCATTCTTCAACCAACCAGTGGGGCAAAGGAAATGGTGGATCAATGACTCAGCCTTCTGTCCTGACAATTCTGGGAGTATTATAGGTTTCTCAGAGGTTTCAAGGAATGAAGGCTTATTGCCCATTATAGTGACTTCAAAAACACAGGCTAACAAAAACACGCCCTGTATCTCCAGTCCTACTTCCTTATATACCCACCCAAATGTACTCCCTGCCACCAAGTCCTTGCCTCAGGCTCTGCTTTCAGTAGAATCCAAATTAAGATAAAAAGTAATTTATTCAGGGTAACTGTAGTAAAATGTTTGGTAGTAACAAGAGAGGTCAGAGTGTATGAGAAGGCACAGTTATCCCTGAAACTAAAGACAGCGTTGTGTATAATATCATGCCGGAAAGTTCACATTTTATATAAAAATGTTATAACCATCGAATGGTTTAAAACAGGAGAATAACATAATCAAGATTCTTATTTTAAAGTAACCCCTGGTAGCAGTGTAAGAAATATGAATTGCATCATCCTAGAGTGAGAACTGGGAGGCTGATTTAGAGACTATACTATGATTCAAGCAGGTATTTTGAGTCTTCATTAAGGAATTAACTATAGGGATGAATATGAGAGGCAAAAACCATTTGGTATTAATGCTTGGTTGGATATGTAACGTGTGAGTAGAAATGCCATTCATCCAATGATAGAATACAGGGGAGAGAGGTTTGGGAGGAAAATGAGTTAATTTTTCAGAATGTTGAAATCAAGAGTTTGGGGTAAATTTCACATGGAGCAATTGGAGTTTTTAAATTTCTTGGTAGAGATTTAGATTACAGATACAGACATATGTTGAACTAGTTTGTGTCAGGCCCTGTGATAGACTGTCCCGAATATTCCTTACTTTATTTAACCTTCATTGCAATCCCAAAACATGAGATTATGTGTTCATAACTTTTTATTTTAGAAAACAGATTTACAGGGTTTAATTTGTTTGGAAGCACACAGCAAATAAATAGTGGTGACAGAATTTGAACCCAGGTCTGATTGGCTGAACAGTGTTCCCTAGAGTATACCACTCTGTCTCTGCCATACTACATGTAACACCATCTTCATCTTAAAACAGTTGCTTATTGTAGAGCTATAGTTTTCAACTATAGCAAATAGTAAGGTAACTAGTCCTATGGGGCTCACACCTGAACCACAAATAGCTTGACATTATAGTAAACAATTGAGCCAATCTAATTACCCTACCTACAATGTAATTCACTCTTCATATTGGTGTGTATATATACCTATATATAACATATATACCATATAACATGACATTATTATAAATGGTTCTACCATGTTTCATCCCAAGTGAAATATAAATATCATGAGTTTATAAACCACACCATCACTTCTAATTTACAAGCAAACAAAGAACTAGAGTGCTCATCTTAAGTAATATATGCAATACCAACAGGATGAAGGGGGAAAAGATAACTGTGTAATAGCACAAAATAGTAGATAGTTATTGTCATCAGAATGCTTCACAGAACAGATGGGTGAGGTATACTGTGATATGTTCAAGAAAAAGCAGTTCTGGGTATAGAGCAATGACTTGGAAGAACACACATGGAGCTCTGAGTGGATGAAGATTCAAGGCCATGAGTGTACTGAAAAACCAAGATATAATTGTACTAAGAATCAAGATTCAATAAGCAATAGGGGGAATACATGAAGTAAAATCAGTTATATGCACACTTCTGTGTGTGTGATAGTTTTTTTACTAATAAACAGACTTCCAAAGATAGAATAAAATATTCAGATTGGAAGAGACATGAGAGAGCATCCTATCTCCCAGTGTTTAATTCCACTCTCATTTTGTAAAAGAAAAATATCAGTGGAGAGGTTAAATAATATTTTTCAGGGTTTAAATCCATACGTAGGCTGGGCATTTATGGAACATTTATCTGTCTAGCATTGTGGTAGACTCAGGATTGTAAAATAAATAGAATAGTGATCCTTCCTTCAAGCATCTTATGCAATTTTATTTTAAGGATGGTTCTTTACTATTCATGAGACAATGGGTTCACTAAGGAGATAAAACAAAGACTCATGGAATTTGTAAGGGTTTCATTAGGAATATTTTTATTTCCTTAAGGTTTAGTAAATCATGTGTAGTTAGTCCATGGCCTATGTTTCTTGCCCAGAAACCTAAAGAATAAATATTTGTGGAACCTCTGAAAGAATTACAACGGTCTTAAAGGAAAGTATCTTCTTTTATAATCATTTTGAACATTAAGCAAGATACTAGTTGAAAAGAGTTTAATTTCTCCACTCAACTGGTGGTTCTCAAACACAGGTCAGTGGGCCTCACCCCAATGTGTCTGATGGAGCAGGTCCAGAATGAGCTCAGAAAACCTGCACCTCTCTCAAGTTCCCAGTGATGCCCATGCTGCTTGTCCGGTGATACCACTTTGCAAACCACAGCATAAATTAGACCATGAACAACCTGTAGGCAGGAAATATGTCTCAGTTATTTCTGTATGTTTAGTGTCTACCATACACTAGAATCTCAACAAATGTTCATGGAAACATGTAAATGATTGACTAATTACATACATGATGTGGCAAAAACAACTTTGGCTAATTTGGATTATTAAATCCCCAGTTCAAGAGTTTTCTTGTTACTCCCACTTATAAGGAAATTAATAAATCAAGAAAATATTAAGTAATTGCTGCCCCATTTGCTGAAAATGGAAAAGCTGAACTCTATGTTGTCATGGATACAGGATTCTATTTTCAGTACTAGTCATGTCCTACTTGTTAATGACTGCTACAGTAACCAATAGGAAAGTAACACTTCACTCACCACATTTCATTAAATCTAACACCTCATATTAAGCTTAATGGGACAATAAGAACAAAGTTCTGCTTGCCAATTGTTTACAGAATTCCACCATTTCCCTGTAGTTAGTGACTTACACAGCATCAATCTTTATGAACAGCTTCCAAAATAAAAAGGAGATAGGAAAATAAAAGCGTTCTATTTGACTTAATAATAATGACCTCTGGGCCGGACATTTCCTGACATTTAACCAACAGTTGAATTAAAAGACTCAACTGTCTTTGATTCAGGGTCTCTGCTTCCACCAGAGATTATTACCTCTCAGGAAATACCCTTACTTTCCAACATTACAAATTTAATGAAAGAGAAAGTAGAATAATATGAATCCCGAGCACCAGAATCTTCAAATCCTTGCATTTTACAGTGGTAAATGCAAAATATGGATGGAGAGTAGACAAAATCAATTAACTTGAGTAAGATTCTTCACAGTTTGATCTTGATGCCAATCACAATGAAATAATGACCTCCATCGTTGAAACCTGGAGTCGCATTACTTTTTTCAAGGAAAGTTGAACTGTGAGGGTAAAGAGCTTAATAATGCATAAGGCTAGAAGAGATTACAAACAAACAGTTCAGGCTTAGAAGAAAAGAAAAAAGATAATTAAATACATTTAATGATTCACACATCTGAGCAAAAGATCAAGGAAATGTTGGAAAATATAACATCATTTCTAAGTCAAGGGAAATAAACGGGGAAGGAGAAAAGGACAGATAACTCAGAGGGACTGAATAAATCTCAGATAGGATATAAAAGACTGGAAACAGATGTTTATATTAAACTGCCAATGGAGTGGTGAAACCATACAGATTGTGGTACCAATTTAACTGGAAAGAGCTATGGCGAGCAGACAGATTTGAGTTGGAGCTCTATTTTCCACCACTGAACTAAAAGAGGTGGCTGCTGCCGCTACTGCTAATGATGAACACCATATGCTAGCAAGAGACATAGCCAGTGTGCTCTGCTGTGTGTGTTGGTTAGGGAAGATATGTGTAATTTTCTTTATCTGATACAGAATTAGTGCAACTTCAAATAACTACATGCAGAATGCCTGAAGAGAAGACCATATTGCTTCTCATTGAAAAAGTCAAGAGTAAGTCATTAAAAAAAAATTCACTTCAGAAATTCAGTTGAAGTAATTTTACCCTGATTTAGCCATGGTATTGCTCTAGTTGTCTATTTTATTTTCATAGTAGAAAGGAAGACTAGAACAGAATAACCACATAGTCAATAGTCAAAGTGATATAAACAAAAAAGAAACTTGCTGCTTACAGTCCTTTTGAAATGAGCATTATGGTTCTCTGTATATATATTCAATAGTTTTGTCAGTATATCCACCAAGAATGCATTCAAACCTTGTGTTCTAGATAAATTTAGTCTTACACTTTAAAATGTCAGCTCCTCAGTTTGAAAAAATAACATTTTTAAAAAATACTATAATAGAAGTGCCAATTTGGGTTTGTTGTCTGTTTGCTTATTGTTGTCTTTAACAGAATGTTGGGGTCCACATTCAAGATTAAAACAAACAGTTAAGGTCAATGAAAAGAAAAGGGCAACTAGAGAAGTGGCACGTAAGTCATCTTGTTTTCTTTTTGAAACCAGCTGTAACTGCCTTAATTCTGAGGCTGTTTGCCTAGGTGTTTCCTAGTTAATCTGATAAATTCAGCAGGAAAAAAGAAAAGAAAATCCTGGTCATTTTCTTTCACGTTCAAACAAACAAAATGACTGTTTATTGGAATTTTTATGCCCCCATCATTATATTAATGTTACACAGACTTTGTCGAAATGTTCTTTCTTTTTTCTCCATGGCTCATTAAAATATGGATAGGACAAAGGGAGAGCCACAGGATAACTTTAAAAATATTTTGGTAGTCCTCATTAAAAAGAGTTTAAGTACCTTGGATTTTATTTTATTACATGGTAATAAAACTCAGCCAGAGGAGACATGTTCAATCTGGAACTCCAAGGCCAAAATATAAGCGCAGCTAACTCATAACCAATGAGCCTTTGACAGGGTGGACTTGCAGCTGAGGAAGCCTGTTGCCCCCCTAAAAAACCATCTGCACTATTTAAGCTACTACTTTTTTTTTTTAATGATCACTGTCTTACCAGCTGAAGTTCCTTTTACACCCATTAATATGAAAAGAAGAGGAAATAAAAAGAAACTTATGACAGAATGTGAACCTCTTAGCAATTATTACCAGACAAACTTTAATGCAATACGTTTACTGATCTAGTTCTGCTCTGAAAATAATTTTTTTAATGGGAAAAAAAAAAAAACACGAAAAAACTGAGGCAAGGAGGGAAACACTGAGGAAATGTAACTGCCAGCAGAGACAGATTAACACTGCCTTACAAGCTAATGTCATTTCATTCTTTTATAGGGGCCTGAGACTTCTGTCTACCACTGAAATAGTCTTTTGGATCTTGATATCAAGAGCAAACATGTATTACTTGGCAGCATTCTAAACTCATCTGTGGGAGCAGATTTAAACCACCTGATTCTGTCTCGAGCTCCTGGTTGAATGTCGTGGCACATGGCAAGCCTAAATGTGCAACTCCTACACGAGACTGTGCTTGATCAATCCCAGCACGCCGGTGAGTACCGTTCACCTCCAGACCCCTTTTGGGCCAGGAATCCTGTTGAAATGCCTAGCAAAGCTTTTCATTCCCAGCTAAGAAGGGCAATTGCGCTCTCTGGAAAAACTTTTCCAAATGCTCTTTGAACAAACAGGAGATGTTGAAGCTTGCTCGAGGAAGGCAGACAGACACAGAGTCGTGCTCCATCCCCCTCTATCCTGCATAGGTTCCAAGAATCAACAATGAATGAGAGTGTGGAAAGAAATTAGAATTGTAGAGGCGCCAAAGGTATCCCTTGGAGTAGTGTGTATATTGTGTTGTCATGTAAAAGAGTCCTTGAAAGATAAAGGAACTAAGTCCAATTATATTACTGATTCCATGTTCATCTGAATCACTGTCTAACTTCAGACTTCCAAAGATATCACATTGCCTGCAATAATTAATTCACCTCTTACTTCCAAAAACACGTTAGAAAATTAATTCCCAATACTAAAATGAATTTGGCAGCATAACACATTACAATTTTGCAGGTTATCTGGCAATCATTTTGAAATGTTATATTGGGTAAAATGTACTCTTGTATCTGCCTCACAGAACCCAGTCTATCTGATTCGTGGACTTTACCTGTCATTAAAGAAAATATACCCATTGTAAAAGAATACAACATTTATATAGATATTAAAATATATTTTAACTATGAGAACAGCACTACTAATTTTTTACTACAAATAAGCTAGGACAAATATTTTGCTCATACGAAAACCAATGAAAAACCATGAAAATAAATAAGTTGGACGTAAATTTTGTCATTATTGCATGGTTGTTACTGTGGTTCATCATGGGAAATACCGATGCAATAATTTAATCTCAGCTTAAGGGCAGCCAGGACTGCAATGGATTAATGTGCTTTCACCAGAATATAAATTCCTGGATTTGCAAATCAGAACCGAGGAGTCACTAAACACCATCAAAATCTAACTCTATAATTTGCAGGTGTGTCAACAAATGAGAAAACTACTTGGGACATGATAATAGTCACAATGGTTGAAATATCAGGTATAATCAAGTAGAACTTTTTTTTTTTCCATCATTTTAAGGGTTTTCTTTTTTGTTTTTCTGGTTTTTTAGAAAATTTTTTACTAATGACTGAGGCTTCAGAATGCCCAAACTCAGAGGAAACTCAGACTCTCTTAGATGGACTCTCATTTGGACTACTCCAGTCCCCAAAAATGCCTATTTATATAAATATTGCAGCAGACAAAAAAAAAAAAAAGCCCGACACAGCTGGCTACTCTTTCCCTTGGCAAAAAAAAGCAATGGCCTTACCATCCTTCTGTTTATGGCAACACCAACTACTTTATTTGAAAAGTCACTCATTTCTATGATTGCAGTGGACATGTTTTCATCAACAGAGCAGTTCAGGAGGAAAAAATTATTTTATTAGCTAATTTTCCTTTCATGAATTAGGGATTTTTCTCTGCACAGAGAGAAAATTCAAACCCCTCCAGAAATGGAAGCATGCCCATGGATTGACTACTACAGATCAAGTTTCCAGTGCGCTAATAACCTGCTCCAGTGAAAACATATTTTTAATTTGCTTTTAGGGTTATTTATTTTTTTATTATTACGCTAAGGGTTTATAATTTAATGTCAAACATAATTTTGCACGAAGTATGTGACCGTACTGTGATGCAGTAGATAAGTTTAGTGTGCATGGTTAACGTGGTCTCAAATGATGTTTTGAGAAAATGGATCACCATTTGGCGGGGTGCCATTCCATAAACTGCTCAGTAGAACTTTAAAGGGAAAAAGTTGCAAAGAATTTTTGTGTTTTGCAAAAATATTCCTAGTAATATTAGAAGCAGAAAAAAATAATTACTCTCTTATTGCTTTCTATTGGATGTAACATAAATTATATGCAGCTAATTAAGAAATTAAAGGGCTTGCGATTAGAAATTGCAAAGTCATATTTATTGTATATTGTCAACCAGCAAAGTGGAGTGTTTTTAAATGGGGATATTTGTTTTAAAATATAGTAGTCACCATAGTGTCTCCAAGCTTTATGATCAGTTTGGTAAACATTTAGGAGCATCTACAATGTGCCAAGTATTATGCTGGAAGTGGGAGGTAAAAAAAATAAAAACTATATTGCCACTGCTCTCAAGAAGCTCACTGGCTAATGGAGGAGACAGGCAGAGACACATTCTGTCAATGTAATTTGGTAAGCACTATAATGCAGTTATGCAGAGGTTCTCTGGAACACAGATGAGGAGCATTTGGCCAAGATTTAGGCATAGGGTGAAAGGTCAGGAAATGTCTCCACAGGAGACTGGGGACAGACTTAGTGTTTCAAGTTGGAAGACAAAGAACCAAGAGAATAGGCTTGGCCAAATAAAACATGATTTGTTCATATATCTCTCCGTAAGTGTAAATAAATATATATAACAGTGTGTGTCATTAAGCCATTTTCACACGCTTTTTAGCTAATCTGATTCTTATACCAACACTTTAACCATGAAAGGTATTGGTATCTTCACTCTACAGGTAAGAAAAGTAAAGCCCTAAATAGTTCTGTGACCAGCCCAGGGTCACTCAGGTAACCAATGCATTTGTAATAAAACCTTGAGTCAACCACAGAACTCCTGACTTATAGCCAAACAGGCATTCTGGCCAGTCCTGCCATGATCTGCTAATTTATCAGGTAATCACTAACAAAACAACAACTATAGCTCCAGGCATAGCAATACATGATTAAAGAATCATTTGTGAAATATCATTTTTTGCCTTTCCAATTAAAACAAAAACTTTATCAATTTAACATAATCAATAAGGATCTCATATTTTAAATATTAACTGCTCATTAACCAAAATGCTAAATCAAATCATACAGATCATGAAATCAAAACTGTGGTTCACTTCTGTGTCTCCAAAGTGCCAAATACAAATATTTTTAGCAGATAAGTAGATGAAGTCTGTGGAGGTAAAGTCATTCCAGTCTGTAACTGGCCTATTTGTCATAATAGCCATCCAAATTATCCAACCAACTACAGAACATTTACTAAGATACTGTGATGCTGATTGGATTGCAGGGTCAATGATCTGATTTTGTCATCACAGTAAGTAAAATAAGTGAATTGTGAAGCTTTTATAATTTTTTTTATAAATTCAATTATCTTTAGAGACAATTGTCATATAGTGAACAGTTCTACTCTGGAATTTCCACTCTTGCTTCAAAATATTTATTTTTGATACAAGAGATGTAAATCTTAGCTAAAATAGCATTAATTTAGCCTGGTATGTCATGATTAGTTTTCTTTTTTGTTGTTGTCATTCATATTGAAGGGTTTTATACTGTGCATAGGCTGGTCTGAATAAACGTCTAATTCTCCAGGAAAATTGTGTGTGACAAAACATTTGCTTTGAAAATGTTAGGAAAAAAATTTTTCTCTATCTATAGAACCACAGAACTAGTTATTGGTAACAGTGACACTTGATTAGGAGTCTACTTATTTAGGTGTCGGTTGCAACTCTTCTTAGTATTTTTTAGTTACCTATATACTTACCAAGCAAAAACCACACACTGCCAAAGGCTATATATATTAGTCAAGTTAGATTAGGCTATAATACAGTAACAAACAAATCCCCCAAATCACAGCATAATTCACAAAGATTTAGTGATTGCTCATGTAACGTCCTCTGTGGGTCTGCTGACGTCCAAGTGATGTTACAGGGATTCAGACTACTTATATCTTCTACCTATGTCAACAGGAACATTCAACTTCAAGGTTGCTGCATTAGGGAAAAAGAGAGCTGAAGCACCACACACCAGCTCATAAATGCATTTTGCCTGGAAGACACTCACATTACTTCCCATCTCAGCTCACTGACCAGAAGTAGTTAGATGCGATTGCCTAACTTCTAGGGGAGAGGGAAATGTGGAAGGGTACTTGAATGTTTTCTGAATTGAAAATTTCTCTGCCAAACTGGGCATGGTTCTTACATGTGGCACTTAAATTTCTAACATCCTCAGAAACTGACAAATTCCCTGCTTCAAACACACCACAATGCTGATTATGCATCTAGTGTAGAAGTAATATCAAATGTTAAATAGTGAAGTAGATAATATTTTTAAACTGATGAGAATTACAGAATTGCTTTAAGCCAATTAAGTAGAAAGAAAACTAACTTTCCTAATTTTTTTTGTTATATATTCCAACTAAATCTTTATAGAAATCCTATACTCTGTGATGGGAAGACTCAAAAACTCTTCAAGCTTTCCTGAAGTAATGTTGCTGCAAGCACTGGATCTGGGATTTGGATCTATTGGATCTTACTCCATCAATACTCTCTACTTTATCATGCTGAGCCACCAAATGTAAATCAGTCAAAAAAGGGATCAACATCTCTCCCCCATCCAGCTAAACCAAAATACCCTGCCAGTAGAAGGCACCTTCAACCTATGGTTCATGAGTCTTCTACAGGGAAGGCGTCAGACGAGGCTCAAAGGTAAGAAATCTACCTGCTATTTCAAGGAAGCTAAATGAAGAGTGAAAGTTTGCCCTAAATGCCTATTAGAAGTGAGAATAAAGGGAGTCAATGAGATAGGAGGATTTCTAAACAGAGCAAGAGTTAAGTCTTGAAACCAGTCAATTTAGTGCATTAAGAGCAAGCTTTGGCATCCGGCTGGCCTAGTTTGGTTCCTGATCATGCCATTTACAAAGCAAGTGATTTTGCGCAATTTGTTTAACCTTGTTATGCCTCAATTCCCTATTTCTATAAAATGGGCATAATGTCTACCTTGTTAGATTATTGTGAGGATTATATTAAAGGAATTCATACAGACTTACCTGGTTTTATTGTATTGCGCTTTATCGAGCTTCACAGATAACCATGCTTTTACAAATTGATGGTTTTCCGCAACTCTGCATCAAGCCAAGTCTATCAGAGCCATTTTTTTTCAATAGCAAGAGCTCACTTCATGTCTCTCTGTCATATTTTGGTAGTTCTCACAATATTTCAAATTTTTCTTCATTATGATATCTGCTATGGTGACCTGATATCAGTGATCTCTGAAGTTACTATTGTAACTGTTGTGGGGCACCATGAACCACCCCCATGTAAGATGGCAACCTTAATCCACAAATTTTGCATGTGTTCTGAGTGGTCTACTGAACAGCCATTCCCCCACCTTGGGCCTCCCTATTCCCCAAGACACAACATTATTAAAATTAGGCCAATTATTAATTCTACAATTTCCTGTAAGTGTTCAAGTGAAAGGAAAAGTCACATATTTCTCACTTTACATCAAAAGCTACAAATGCATAAGCTTAGTGAGAAAGGTATGTCGAAAGCTGAGAGAGGCTAAACAGGCTTCTTGCACCAAACAGTCAAGTTGTGTATTTAAAGGTAAAGCTCTTAAAGGCAATTAAAGTGCTATTCCAGTAAACAGGTGAATTACAAAAAAGCAAAACAGACTTATTGGTGATATGGTCAAAGTTTTAGTGATCTGGGAAGATTAAACCAGCCACAACATACTCATAAACTAAAGCAAGCCCCTAACTCTCTTCTATTCCGTTAAGAAACAGCAGAAGAAAAGTCAGTAGCTATCAGAGGTTAGTTCATGAGGCTGAAGGAAAGAAGCAGTCTCTATAACATAAAAGTGCAAGGTGAAGCAGCAAGAGCTGATGGAGAAGTTATCCAGAAGATCTAGCTAAGATTACTGATAAAGGTGGTTACCCTAAACAACAGATTTCCAATGTAGATGAAACAGCCTTCTTTAGAAGATGTCATCTAGGACTTTCATAGCTAGACACTCCTACCAACAATGTAAAAGCGTTCCTGTTTCTCCACGTCCTCTCCAGCATCCGTTGTTTCCCGACTTTTTAATGATCACCATTCTAACTGGCGTGAGATGATATCTCACTGTGGTTTTGATTTGCATTTCTCTAATGACCAGTGATGATGTGTTTTTTTCATGTTTGTTGGCCACATAAATGTCTTCTTTTGAGAAGAGTCTGTTCATATCCTTTGCCCACTTTTTGATGGGGCTGTTTTTTTCTTGTAAATTTGTTTAAGTTCCTTGTAGATTCTGGATATTAGCCCTTTGTCAGATGGATAGGTTGCAAAAATTTTCTCCCATTCTGTAGGTAGCCTGTTCACTCTTTGGTGTTTTAGTCATGAAGTCATTGCCCATGCCTATGTCCTGAAGGGTATTGCCTAGGTTTTCTTCTAGGGTTTTTATGGTTTTAGGTCTTATGTTTAAGTCCTTAATCCATCTTGAGTAAAATTTTGTATAAGGTGTAAGGAAGGGGTCCAGTTTCAGTTTTCTGCATAAGGCTAGCCAATTTCTCAACACCATTTATTAAATAGGGAATCCTTTCCTTGTTGCTAGTTTTTGTCAGGTTTGTCAAAGGTCAGATGGTTGTAGATGTGTTGCATTATTTTTGAGGCCTCTGCCCTGTTCCATTGGTCTGTATATCTGTTTTGGTACCAGTACCATGCTGTTTTGATTACTGTAGCCTTGTAGTAGTTTGAAGTAAGGTAGCATGATGTCTCCAGCTTTATTCTTTTTGCTTAGAATTGTCTTGGCTATACAGGCTCTTTTTTGGTTCCATATGAAATTTAAAATAGATTTTTCTAATTCTGTGAAGAAAGTCAATGGTAACTTGATGGGGATAGCATTGAATCTATACATTACCTTGGGCAGTATGGCCATTTTCAAAATATTATGTTCTTCCTATCAATGAGCATGAAATGTTTTTCAATTTGTTTGTGTCTTTTCTTATTTCCTTCAGCAATGGTGTGTAATTCTCCTTGAAGAGGTCCTTCACATCACTTGTAAGCTGTAATTCTAGGTATCTTATTCTCTTTGTAGCAGTTGTGAATGGGAGTTCACTCATGACTTGGCTCTCTATTATTAGTGTATAGGAATACTTGTAATTTTTGCACGTTGATTTTGTATCCTGAGACTTTGCTGAAGTTGCTTATCAGCTTAAGTAGTTTTTGGGCTGAGATGATGGGGTCTTCTAAATACACAATCATATCATCTGCAAACAGAGACAATTTGACTTCCTCTCTTCTTTTGAATAGCCTTTATTTTTTTCTCTTGCCTGATTGCCCTGGCCAGAACTTCCAATATGTTGAATAGGAGGGATGAGATAGGGCATCCTTGTCTTGTGCCAGTTGTCAAAAGGAATGCTTCCAGATTTTGCCCATTCATTATGATATTTGCTGCAGGTTTGTCATAAACAGCTCTTATTATTTTGAGATACATTCCATCAATATCTAGTATATTGAGAGTTTTTGCATGAAGGAGGTGTTGAATTTTATCAAAGGTCTTTTCTGCATCTATTGAGATAATCATGTGGTTTTTGTCATTGGTTCTGTTTATGTGATAGATTAGTTTATTGATTTGCCTAAGTTGAACCAGCCCTGCATCCCAGGGATGAAGCTGACTTGATCATGGTGGATAAACTTTTTGATGTGCCTATGGATTCAGTTTGCCAGTATTTTATTGAGGATTTTCACACTGATGTTCATCAGGGATATTGGCCTGAAATTTTCTCTTTTTGTTTTATCTCTGCCAGCTTTTGGTTTCAGGATGATGCTGGGCTTTTAAAATGAGTTAGGGAGGAGTCCCTCTTTTTCTATTG
>NW_012103543.1:762014-762702 GCF_000951045.1 Mandrillus leucophaeus
TGGCATTCCAGGCACCACTGGGGTATGAACAAAAACTCCTACAGCTAGCTCAGTGTTTGCCCAAATGGCCGCCCAGTTTTGTGCTTGAAACCCAATGCCCTGGTGCTGTAGGCACCTGAAGGTATCTCCTAGTCTGCGGGTTGTGAAGACCATGGAAAAAACGTATTATCTGGTCCAGAATACACCATTCCTCACAGCACCATCCCTCAAGGCTTCCCTTGGCTAGGGGAGGGAATTCCCCAATCCTTTGTGCTTCCAGGGTGAGACATGCCCCACCTTGCTTCATCCCTCATGGCTTCCCTTGGCTAGGGGAGAGAGTTCCCTGACCCCTTTTGCTTCCAGGGTGAGGCATGCCCCAACCTGCTTTGGCTCCCTCTCCCAAGACTGCACCCACTGTCTAACCAGTCCCAGTGAGATAAGCTGGGTATCTCAGCTGGAAATGCAGAAATCACCCACATTCTGCATTGATCTCTCTAGGAGCTGCAGACCGCAGCTGCTCCTATTCAGCCATCTTATCAACCACCTCCTTGAGTCTTATTATTTAAGAAATATGTTTCATAAGGCTATAGCTACCATAGATAGTGATTCCTCTGATGGATCTGAGCAAAGTCAATTGAAAATCTTCTCAAAAGAATTCACCATTCTAGATGCCATTAAGAACATTTGTAATTTGTGGGAGTAGGTCAAG
>NW_012103543.1:764482-766394 GCF_000951045.1 Mandrillus leucophaeus
GGTTGTTAGACTATTAATTACTGCCTCAATTTCAGAAGTTGTTATTGGTCTATTCAGGGATTCAACTTCTTCCTGGTTTAGTCTTGGGAGGGTGTATGTGTCCAGGAATTCATACATTTCTTCTAGATTTTCTAGTTTATTTGCATAGAGGTGTTTATAGCAGTCTCTTATGGTAGTTTATATTTCTGTGCAATCAGTGTTGATATCCCCTTTATCATTTTTCATTGTCTATTTGATTCTTCTCTCTTTTCTTCTTTATTAGTCTGCCTAGTGGTCTATATATTTTGTTAATCTTTTCAAAAACACCAGCTCCTGGATTCACTGATTTTTTTAAGGGTTTTCTTGTGTCTCTATATCCTTCAGTTCGGCTCTGATTTTAGTTATTTCTTATCTTCTGCTTGCTTTTGAATTTGTTTGCTCTTGCTTCTAATTCTTTTAATTGTGATGTTAGGGTGTCAATTTTAGATCTTTCCTGCTTTATCCTGTGGGCATTTAGTACTATAAGTTTCCCTTTAAACAGGGCTTTAGCTGTGTCTAGTACATTGTGTCTTTCTTCTCATTGGTTTCAAAGAACTTATTTATTTCTCCATTAATTTTGTTATTTACCCAGTAGTCATTCAGGAGCAGGTTGTTCAGTTTCCAAGTAGTTGTGTGGTTTTGACCGAGTTTTTAAATCCTGAGTTCTAATTTGGTTGCACCGTGGTCTGAGAGACTGTTTCTTGTGATTTCCATTCTTTTGCATTTGCTGAGTAGTGTTTTACTTCCAATTATGTGGTCAATTTTGATTACTTCCAATTATGTGGGCAATTAGTAAGTGTGATGTGGTGCTGAGAAGAATGAATATTCTGTTGATTTGGGGTGCAGAGTTCTGTAGATGCCCACTTGGTCAAGAGCTGAGCTCAAGTCCTGAATATCCTTGTTAATCTTCTGTCTTGTTGATCTAATATTGGCAGCTGGGTGCTAAAGTCTCTCACTATTATTGTATGGGAGTCTAAGTCTCTTTGCACATCTCTAAGAACTTGCTTTATGAATCTGGGTGCTCCTGTAGTGGGTGCATATGTATTTAGGATAGTTAGCTCTTCTTGCTTCATTGATTCCTTTACCATTATGTAATGCCCTTCTTTGTCTCTTTTGATCTTTGTTGGTTTAAAGTCTGTTTTATCTGAGACTAGGACTGCAACCCCTCCTCCATGCCTTTATTTTGAGCCTACGTGTGTCTTTGCATGTGAGATGGGTCTCCTGAATACAGCACACTGATGGGTCTTGACTCTTTATCCAACTTGCCAGTCTGTGTCTTTTAATTGGGGGCATTTAGCCTGTTTACATTCAAGGTTAATATTGTTATGTGTGACTTTGATCCTGTCATTATGATGCTAGCTGGTTGTTTTGTCCATTAGTTGATGCAGTTTCTTCATAGTGTTGATGGCCTTTACAATTTGTAGCGGCTGGTACTGGTTGTTCCTTTCCATGTTTAGTGCTTCCTTCAGGAGCTCTTGTAAGGCAGGCCTTGTGGCAACAAAATCTCTCAGCATTTGCTTGTCTGTAAAGGATTTTATTTTTCCTTCACTTACGAAGCTTAGTTTGGCTGGATATGAAATTCTGGGTTGAAAATTCTTTTCTTTAAGAATATTGAATATTGGCCCCCTCTCTCCTCTGGCTTGTAGGGTTTCTGCAGCAAGATCCACTGTCAGTCTGATGGGTTTCCCTTTGTGGGTAAACTGATCTTTCTCTCTTTCTGCCCTTAACATTTTTTCCTTCATTTCAACCTTGGTGAATCTGACAATTATGTGTCTTGGGGTTGCTCTTCTTGAGAAGTATCTTTGTGGTGTTCTCTGTATTTCCTGAATTTGAATGTTGGCCTGTCTTGCTAGGTTGGGGAAGTTCTCCGGGATAATATCCTGAAGAGTGTTTT
>NW_012103543.1:769969-790535 GCF_000951045.1 Mandrillus leucophaeus
GAAGCTTAGTTTGGCTGGATATGAAATTCTGGGTTGAAAATTCTTTTCTTTAAGAATATTGAATATTGGCCCCCTCTCTCCTCTGGCTTGTAGGGTTTCTGCAGCAAGATCCACTGTCAGTCTGATGGGTTTCCCTTTGTGGGTAAACTGATCTTTCTCTCTTTCTGCCCTTAACATTTTTTCCTTCATTTCAACCTTGGTGAATCTGACAATTATGTGTCTTGGGGTTGCTCTTCTTGAGAAGTATCTTTGTGGTGTTCTCTGTATTTCCTGAATTTGAATGTTGGCCTGTCTTGCTAGGTTGGGGAAGTTCTCCGGGATAATATCCTGAAGAGTGTTTTCCAACTTGGTTCCATTCTCCCCATCACTTTCAGGTACACCAATCAAACATAGGTTTGGTCTTTTTACACAGTCCCATATTTCTTGGAGGCTTTGTTCATTCCTTTTCATTCTTTTTTCTCTAATCTTGTCTTCACACTTATTTCATTAAGTTGATTTTCAATCTCTGATATCCTTTCTTCCGCTTGATCGATTCAGCTATTGATACTTGTGTATGCTTCACAGAATTCTTGTGCTATGTTTTTCAGCTCCATCAGGCCATTTATGTTCTTCTCTAAACTGGTTATTCTAGTTAGAAATTCCTCTAACCTTTTTTCAAGGTTCCTAGCTTCCTTGCATTGGGTTATGACATGCTCCTTTAGCTCAGAGGAGTTTGTTATTACCCACCTTCTGAAGTCTACTTCTGTCAATTCATCAAACTCATTCTCCATCCAGTTTTGTCCCCTTGCTGGCAAGGAGTTATGATCCTTTGGAGGAGAAGAGGCATTCTGGTTTTTGGAATATTCAACCTTTTTGCACTGGGTTTTCCTCATCTTTGTGGATCTACCTACCTTTGTGCTTTGATGTTGGTGACCTCGGATGGGGTTGTTGTGTGGATATCCTTTTGTTGATGTTGATGTTGATGCTATTCCTTTCTGTTTGTTAGTTTTCCTTCTAACAGTCAGGCCCCTCTGCTGCACATCTCCTGGAGTTTGCTGGAGGTCCACTCCAGACCCTGTTTGCCTGGGTATCACCAGCAGTTGCTACAGAACAGCAAAGATTGCTGCTGTTCCTTCCCTCTGGAAGCTTCATCTGAGAGGGCCACTTGCCAGATGCCAACCAGAGCTCTCCTGTATAAGGTGTCTGTCAATCCTTGCTGGGAGGTGTCTCTCAATCAGGAGACATAGGAGTCAGGGACCCACTTGGGGAGGCAGTCTGTCCCTTAGCAGAGCTCAAGCACTGTGTGGGAGATCCATGGCTCTGTTCAGAACTGGCAGGCAGAAATGTTTAAGTCTGCTGAAGCTGTGCCCACAGCTGACGCTTTCCCCAGGTGCTCTGTCCCAGGGAGATGGGAGTTTTATCTATAAGCCCATGACTGAGGCTGCTGCCTTTCTTTCAGAGATGCCCTTCCCAGAGGGGAGGAATCTAGAGAGGTAGTCTGGCTACAGTGGCTTTGTGGAGTTGTGTTCAGCTCTGCCCAGTTCAAACTTGCCAGCAGCTTTGTTTACACTGAGAGGGGAAAACTGCCTACTCAAGCTTCAGTAATGATGGACGTCCCTCCTTCCAGCAAGCCTGAGCATCCCAAGTCAACTTCAGACTGCTGTGCTGGCAGCGAGAATTTCAAGCCAGTGGATTTTAGCCTGCTGGACTCCGTGGGGGTTGGATCTGCTGAGCTAGACCACTTGGCTCCCTGGCCTCAGCCCCCTATCCAGGGGAGCAAACAGTTCTGTCTCAGTGGCATTCCAGGCACCACTGGGGTATGAACAAAAACTCCTACAGCTAGCTCAGTGTTTGCCCAAATGGCCGCCCAGTTTTGTGCTTGAAACCCAATGCCCTGGTGCTGTAGGCACCTGAAGGTATCTCCTAGTCTGCGGGTTGTGAAGACCATGGAAAAAACGTATTATCTGGTCCAGAATACACCATTCCTCACAGCACCATCCCTCAAGGCTTCCCTTGGCTAGGGGAGGGAATTCCCCAATCCTTTGTGCTTCCAGGGTGAGACATGCCCCACCTTGCTTCATCCCTCATGGCTTCCCTTGGCTAGGGGAGAGAGTTCCCTGACCCCTTTTGCTTCCAGGGTGAGGCATGCCCCAACCTGCTTTGGCTCCCTCTCCCAAGACTGCACCCACTGTCTAACCAGTCCCAGTGAGATAAGCTGGGTATCTCAGCTGGAAATGCAGAAATCACCCACATTCTGCATTGATCTCTCTAGGAGCTGCAGACCGCAGCTGCTCCTATTCAGCCATCTTATCAACCACCTCCTTGAGTCTTATTATTTAAGAAATATGTTTCATAAGGCTATAGCTACCATAGATAGTGATTCCTCTGATGGATCTGAGCAAAGTCAATTGAAAATCTTCTCAAAAGAATTCACCATTCTAGATGCCATTAAGAACATTTGTAATTTGTGGGAGTAGGTCAAGATATCAACATTAACAGGAGTTTGGAAGAAGTTGATTCCGACACTCATGAATGACTTGGGGGGTTCAAGTACTCAGTGGGGGAAGTAATTGCGTATGTGGTAGAAATAGTAGGAGAAACAGAATTAGAAGTGGAGCCTGAAGATGTGACTGAATTGGTGTAATCTCATAATTAAACTTGAACATATTAGGGGTTGCTTCTCATGGATGAGCAAAGAAAGTGGTTTCTTGAATCTATTCCTAGTGAAGATGCTGTGAGCACTGTTAAAACGACAATAAAGGATTCAGAATATTTCATCCACTTAGTGATTAAAAAAGAGCAGGGTTTGAAAGGATTGACTACATTTTTGAAAGAAGTTCTACTGTGAGTAAAATACTGGCAAGCCGCATCACGTACTACAGAGATATCTTTGGTGAAAGGAAGAGTCAACTGATGTGCAAACTTCATTGTCTTATTTTAAGAAGTTGCCTAACCTTCAGCAATCACTACCCTGATCAGTCAGCAGCCATCTACATCAAGGCAAGACCCTCCACCAGCAAAAAAAGATTATTACTCACTGAAGGCTTGGATGATTGTTAGCAGTTTTTTAGCAATAAAGTATCTTTTAATTAACGTATGTACATTGTTTTTAGACATAATGCTGTTGCACACTTAATAGACTACAGTATAGTGTAAACATAACTTTTATATGCATTGAGAAACCAAAACATTCATGACTGGCTTTATGTGAAATTTGCTTTATTGCAGTGGTCTGGAACCAAACCAGCAATAGCTCCAAAAAGTATGCCTATATTTGAAGTGTTGATGACAATATATGACAGTGCCTTTTCCTGGAAGAAGTAAGGTCTTGAAGGGCCTCAAATAATAAAACTCAGTATCATGAATAATACCTAAGTCACTGTGAGACTGCTTACAACAGCTTTTCATATGAATCATGGAGCTTTTATGTGGACTTCTTGGTCACATATTGGGAACATGAATTATTTTGCCCATCTTAGTGATCTACAAGATTATCAGCAACTATGACAGTAAAATGGGAACATTTCTTTGTTAAGATTATAGAAAATGAGATAAATTATTTTAGTTCTATTAAATTTATGTCAATAACTTTTGAGTGTTTACGTATATTGTCAAGCAGGTCTGCATTACTTCATATTAGCTGTGTTTTTTGGAATGTGTTTTCAGTGCTGCACAGGTTTCACACGGCACATTGCATTCTATGAAAATGTGTCTCTCCATTTCAGGACCAAGAAGTCCATATAAAAGCTCCATTATTCATGTTGAAAGTAAGACTTTTATTATTTAATAAAAGGGGACTAATTCACTAAAAGACACTAAAAGGAAGATGAATAAAAGTGATATTATCTCTCTCCCAGAATTAGCATAACTATTCGAAACCTAGATTTGCATATAATTCAAGTTCCAGATTATTGTCATAATCTTTGAAACTGCCTTAAATGGAGGTAGATTTAAACACAAGAATTCTGATAGATGTTTCTCTCGTTACATTTTTCCAGTAGAAAAGCACATATCTACATTGAGCTCCAAAAAAAAGCTTTTAGAGCAAAAGTTTAGCAGTATGCCCCTTTACGCTTTCTCATATAAAACCCACAAATCTAATTAAGAATGTTTAACTCAGTAAAAGAACTGTGCAAATGACTTTCTTTCCCAGTTTCCTCTCACAAACATAGACACTATTTCATTTGTTATATATTTAAATCATTCTTTTCCTTAAAAACAAAAGTTTTGAATTCCAGAAATGTTTACAAACTAATTATACCCAGGCTTTCAATGAGCTCAACGAGGATTTCATCATGGCAGAAAACACAATTGTACCTCTTGTGGCTCATAACGGTAATGGTAGGCTTCTGCATCATTGCTTTGACAATCTGCCACTGATTCTTGTGGTCTTCATCTTGGTCTCCAAACACTTAAAAACAGCTGGCAATCTTGATAGAGAATTACATTCTCACTTGTCGGTCCTTGAGCTTCTTAACAACTTAAACTATTGTCATAATGATGTGGCCATGCCCCAGGGCTTCAATCTGATACATCCACCACAGTCAATGGTTACAGCCTCTTAGTATGGTCCTAAAACATTTCTTAGAGTTCTAATCACCTCTGAAAAGACATAGTTTATTTCGAGACATTTGTCTTCACCTAGCAACAGATACTTATAAACAATGGGGATAAAAAATTTAGCACCAGCAACCAATACAGTAGTAGACAAGTGATTTTTTTATGCGTATTCTCTCGAATCCCTTTGAGAACTGCCCCATGATTATGGCCTTCCTAGATTGGTATAAAATAAAATGTCATTAAAGAACATAATATGAGTAAATAGGGGTGAGAGAAATAGTTTAAAAAAAAAAGAAAAAGAGACTTAAAAAGATGTAATTTGATAAGACTGTGGAGAAAACTGGAAAGAGAGAGAGAGAGAGAGAGAGAAATATCCCAATTAGATCAACAACCCTGAAACCGAAAAGGAAGGAAGAAAACTATTATATATAAGATTATAGAATATTATAGCATCCTCTTAAATTGAATTATAGCATTATAATACTAGGATAAAATGTGAGTGGACCACAGTTTTATGATTCAGTAAAAAAGACCAAAATAAGAGTCTCAAAACATGAGATAAAACTTGTGGGCTGTAGGTCATTTTGGGCTGGGTGAGGGTTTTAACCTTATTAGAAATTGGAATAGAAAGCATTATAAAACACACACTTTCTAAAACTAAAATGTTATTGCTATTTTTGAAATTTGCTGGCATTGTTGCTCTTGAAAATCAGTGGTGGTCTCTTAATCTCTTTTTCCCATCTATCCAGAAGCAAATCCATATAGCATTGGTTGATATAGCTAAGATACTGCTGGTGATAAAGAAAGACAATGACATGAATGACCAAAGATTATAATCTTCATGATCTTGAGGTAACAAAGAATGTTATATCTCTTACACAACAGCAGACTTTTGCCACCAGATCTATGGATGCTTTTCGTCTCAATTACATGACTGAATCTTTCATCACAGAGTCCCAGTAGTGCTACTGACAGTTGAACAACTAAATTATGCTCATCGAGTCCAGAGCTTACTCCACTTAACATTGCTCTAAAGAAAGTCATAAGTGTTTCTAGTAAATTAACAAACTTGTGATTGTTGGTATCACAGACCATATGACTATTATTGTATGGTTTAAAAAACGAACTGTTCAAGAATTTTTGCGTTGTTACCAGAATTGAAATGATTTAAAAAAAACTTTGGAAAAGCAGAAATGATTTATTTAATATCTGCTGTGTCAAACATTAGCAAACACAGATCATTCTTTTTAGGTGCCTTTTTTGTATTAAGCTAGGGTGTCATTGAGTTTCACATCTATCTTTCCATTTTAAGTACATAATAGCATTTACTGCTCTACCAAAACACATTATTAAATTTTATTTTCAGAACTAGAGTTGCTAATAAGAAATAATAATGTATGAAAATATATATAAAGAGAGAGATGGGGGTGGGGGCAGGGAGAGGTTACATCATCATAGATCATATCCTGAATTCTGCAAGAAAAACTGTAAATATATAGGGACATGGGGAAAGGACAATACAACTTAAAAAGGCAAATAGCTTATAGGGAACACTATGAACACAAGATTTCTGGTTACCTTCTATTCCCATTAAACAATGAGATGACAACCATATCATTTAAGCAAACCCGTTCTAATATAAGAACATAACATTTTCTTTTCCTCTTAGATGTTTCTGATGAGAAATGAGCACTGTTTTTTGGACAAAGTCTTTATAACCTCTAATCACAGTATTGAAATGTACTTTAATTATCTACCCTTTAAAATCAGAATGATTAAACAAAATAGATACTTCTCTATAATTTGTGTATCTGTTTGTTTCCCTTATGTTTAAAAATTGGCCAGAATTTGAAACTCATATAATCATCTTTAGACTATTCTATCTGCCCCAGATGTGGTTTTCAACTTTTGCTTCCTGAGCACAAATACATTAAAAGGACTTTTTCTACCTTGAACTTGACTGCTCAGAGTTTATGCCCATTATGAATGGAAAGCCAAAGGTGGCTAAAGGTGGCAGAGTAGCCTGCCTAATAAACAATATTGATCTGAAACAAGATATTAAGTTAATGTTCTCAGGTCAGTTTCTTTTCCATAGAATATGCAAAGATAGTAATGGGCATCTATTAAATACATCCATGAGTATTATCAGATTATCCCCGTTTCTTCTCAAGTCTACTCTGCCCACCCTCCCAATCCCATATGTCCTTGGTGCCATTCTCCTCTTATCTGCTCTTATTTTAACATCTTCACTGGCCCATTCACCACTGCATCATCCAAACAATCTACAAACATCTTTAAGTTCCCATTATCTTAAAAAGATAAAAACCCTTTATTCTGCTCTTTTTATTAAACTCTTATTCTGTTTCTTGAAAGGACAAACTGTGTTCTCCAAGTAGACACCATATTATATTGAAATGATCTATGTGTGTGTTTTGTCCCTCCCAAACTTCATACTCCTTGAGAGCAAGGACTCAGCTCTGTTGGTTTTTGGATTTCCAGGAGCTGGAAAATTTCCTCATTACACATCAGATGCCCAATAAACAGTATGTGAACTAAACTGAATCCATCACCCAGTTTTATCTCTTATTATTTTGGAATATGGCTTCTGCTCTCACAACTCTCCTGAGGTAAACCAGTCAAACAACCCTTTCTCTTCTCTTAGATGCTTCAACATGTTGGCAGCATTTATCAGTGCAAAAGCACTGGCTTTGGAATCAAACAGACCTGAGCATAAATCACAGCTCAGCTACTTGCTACTTGGTGGCTTTGGACATGTAACCCTAACCCCTCTGAACATCAATTTCTTCCTTTGTAAAATTAGGGGAAGAATATATCTCTAATGGAATGCATGGAAAGATTAAATAACATTGCGTACATCTGGATCTGGATAAATAGTTGATACTCAATGTGTGTTAGTTCTTTGCTCCTTCCTCTTCTACCCTTCCTTTTCTACAACACCACAGTCTATGTTCCTCCTTCCTAATTGTTATACTTTCTATATGTAACTTCTCAGACTCCTCCATTACTGTTCTAATAGAGATTCCAAGGATCTGTCATTCCTTGTTCTTTCATTATTTACATTATTTCCCTCAATAATCTCATCTGATCTTTGAATTTAACTATTGCTTTTAGCCCCTACTTAGTTGACTCTAAATCTCTCTCCAGCCTCTCTTGTGATCCCCCACAATGGGCTAGTCATCTGTTGAATGCTCCTAAGTTCAAGTAATACATTTCCCACTCTACTGTCTCCACTCTCCCAATATGCTTATCCCAATCCTGGCAAAACAACCCTAGCATCCTAACTCCCCTGGTTAAATGCTTTCAGTAGCTCTAATGGTCTAATGAAGTCTGAAAACTTGCGTTTGGCATTCAAAAGTCTCCATAGCCTGGTCTTTATTTCTACTTCAACCATATTTTCCATGATTTTCATAGATTCACCTTATGCTTCAACTAAATTTTCAGCACTTCGTTAATGATTACCATCCCCGGCTCATTACCCCAAGGCTTCTCAAATGTCCATCTCCCAGTTCCCACCTTTTTCAATCCTAGATAACCCACTAGGCCCAACAAGAATGTCCTCCCTCCATGAAGACTTCCTTGGATTCCACAGCTAAGAGCTATCTTTCCTTCTTCTAAGTATCAAGACGATTTAGCAGTCTCTCTCTTGAAAAGTCATTGTCTGCAAAATAAAAGTTTTTCATGTCTATTTATTTTATAGCCTGCTAACCTGCATGTCCTTCCCCCATCCCCAGTGCATTTTACCCCTTCCCTATTTCCACTTCCCTCCATAACCTGGAGCAGAACTTAGAGGGGCTTTAAAAATCCAGACAAACAGACATATTAAATAAGCAATCTTAAATGCATATGCATAATCAATTTAATAAACCTTCCAGGGAATAGCTGAATGCATCCAGAAAAGAATGTTGTTCCTATGAGGCCAAGGCTATGAGAGACACAATTCCAGGATCTCATCTGTGTTCTGAGTGGTAAAGATTGCTGGAAGTCTGACCACCAGATAACTGGAGTGTTACTGTATAGCTAAGGCTTCTTGCCAAAGATTTATAATTAGCAACATAATCAACTGGCATTATTAAACTATTTTTGGTTTCTTTAATCTCCTTTTCCTCCTTTTTGTTTTCTTCTTCCCTGTTTGTGACTGATAGAGCCAGATGATCAATAATCTTTCTTTCACCAACTCTGATCATCATCTTTGCTACTGTCTGGATGCTATTATTCAGTTTAATACATTAATCCTTTGGTTGAAATTCTTAAACCACGATTCTTTATTAAAGGACCATCTTGGCATCCATGTGCTGATAGCAGCTTGTCTGGTGTCTCAAAAAAATAAATCTAAATGAAGCATCTCTTTCCCCCAAAAGACCTGAACCGAAGAAAGAAATAGAAAGAAACATAGGGAGAAAAATTTCAGCTTATAGACACAATCAAAGATATAGAAAGAAAATTGAATCTTATTACATAAATTACGGAACAGGAAAGTTTCACTTATGATTACAATTAGATATCAATATGTCATTTAATAACAGTGCTGAGAAATATTGTGGCATTTTACTGAATCTTACTCTCGTTATTAGTTCAATGAGAAATAGAACACACACTGTACTGGTTAGCAGACCAAACCTTTGTACGATGCTGTAACCTTTGGTGGAGCCCAGTGATTTTTGCTGCTTTTCAGAAAGATATTAAAGTGACAATGTGGCAGGCCATTTTTTCCACCACACACACTAAAACTAGTGTGCGTGCAGCAGAACCCTGCCAAAGCACGTTGCATTCATACAAAGATCCATACAGATCTTAATCATAAAATAATCCATTCTGTACTCTGTTTTTATGACATTTATATGAATCTGGCCACAGCCTCATCAAGCAGTTCACAGAGGAAAATTGTTCTATTTATGTGGTCGAGACAGGGTGGACTTGATTTTCAAGCAAAGGGAGAAAGAAAGAAATGCCTAATTTTTGTAGTCACAAATCTGGAACTCAAAAGGACTATTTTACACCATTTTGTAACTATATTTGTAACACAGCATTCAAAGAGATGAGCTTCTCTTTCTCTGTCCCCTGTCAGTAGTAAAGTCATGTATCAATATTTCTGAAACTGAGAGACTGAGTGAAGACACCTGGAAATAGTTTTATCCTTCTCTTCTGTTCATTCGCAAAACACACACAAAAAAATGGATGTGTGGGTAAAGTAGAAAGGAAACTTTCCAATGTGCATCTGCTTTAATTTATTCTTACCTCTGCATTGTAAGAACTAATAATTTTTCAATTAATTTCCCCAACTTTTACTCTTTACTCCTTTGGATATCTCACATTCATACACGCACACAAGTGACCTCAGGAAATTTGTTCAGACTCATCTGCCCTTTCAGGCTTGTGACGATGGCAAAAATGAATTTATGTGCTTGCTTAATACTAAGCAATAATAATTATTTGAACTGTATTAAGACACATGAAAATGAAGACAACTCTTTTATTTCCTATAACTTCTCTGAGGAAGCTAAGTTTTTGGCCAAACTATGTGAATAAGTAATCTGGGCAAAAATATCTCCCTGGTATGATGACAATAATATTTCACCCATTACATCACCTTTTGCTCATCAATAATAGGCTACACTAACAATATTCCCCCCATGCACTTTTAGTTTTATGTCAACACTTACAGCTCTCTTAGATGTTTCGCCCTTTCCTCAAGGTCAGAAACTAGACTCTGATAATATAAATCCTGCATTCATGACAAAGATATGAGTTCAAGTTTCCTGGTCCCTTTAAAGATACCATTATTATTAAGTCTGAAATAATTACAGAAAGATCCAGGATCATGCAGAACATTCAGATACCATGTGACCCCAGGAGCCACATCAAATGTGGACATTTTTGTACAGGCTTTATCAGAAAATAAAACCACTTTCCTTTTCCCTTTCAAATAATAAAGAACAATCCTTCCTTCTTTTAGAACAAAGAAGGAAGAAAAAGAGGAAGTGCCAATAAGTGTAACACTGTTGTAAGAAACTGAATTAATGTGAATAATTATGTAATGATTGCTTCTAATTAAATGAGGATAATGTTCAGGGTGTTCTTTTTTCTATTTTCAGAAACCACTGGTATTTAGGTAATATGCTATACACTGCTTTCTTTCTCCAGCCACCCCTCCCCTAAATAAATGACAACATAAATAGACACATAAACTCCATATGAATCATTAGTGTGTGAGATACTGTTACCCCGAAGCTGCTGTAATTCGCGTATAGCCCCTTCCTTCTATTTCAAATCTTTAAAATATTTTCTTTTCAAATGCTTATAAAAGCACGTATGGTTGAAATAAAAATAAAGCACATACAGATGATATTTTTAAGCACAGCACTCTCCTACCAGAAGGAAAGTAGTCAGGCATGTTCTGTTTCTCCGGGTCCAATACACGTTCAGAGAAAATGCGAGCTTCAAAGTAGTGAGGACCAAGAAGAGACTGTAGAACTACTTTAAGGTGTTGCAACTGTCATTTAGAAAAGAAATGACATCTTTTATGCAGTCCTTCTTCCTAACAGGAAAGTTTATGACAGCATGTGCATTCCATTGTTAAAAGTGTATATATGTTTCACATCCCATCGCTATGTGAGGATGAGAGATTGTAGACAAATCTCAACCATCTGAAACTGTTATGATAAAAAAATCCCCTTTTTCAAAAAAAAAAAGTACTGAATAGTTTGATCTGTTTATTAATATCAATATAATCTTATGTTTAAGCCAACCCTAAATTATAGGAAATGCTCTTCAAGGTAAAGACTGCCATAAATCCTGCAAATCTAACCTGAAAGTCCGTTTTCTAAAGATAAGGAACTGCCAAGTAAGCATTAATAGCCCCTCCCACTGTAAGTCTTTTCCAAACTTTTAAGATGTCAGCTTTCTAATGAAAGTTAAGACAAATCCTAACAGCAAAGCTGAAAGTTCAGCATGCAACAAGGTTGAGCACACACCTGGTGTGTGTGTGTGTGTCCTGCAGAACAATAAGAAAATCCTACAGGATTCAGTGGGGGCAGCAAGAAAGCTTATTAATGTTTTTTTCCCCAATCTGGCAGATATGCATCTCCCTGAAGTGCGCTTTCCTTGCCAACATTGGAATTTAAAAGAGTGACATCCTTTCCATAAGAAGGACTATATGTCAGATGTGTCTTGACCAACACATGAAACTAGTCATAATGAAGACAAAAGAGTTCAAAGTAGGTGCCAGGTTCAAAGAAGAGCCCCAAGGCTGCATTTACATGTAAAGTTCATGCACTGAGTACATCTTGTTCAAAATTAGCAGAGAGAATTTTCCTGGAACAAGAAACAATTGCACAAGAAAGACATGTCATAATGTACATTTAAGTTCTATGATCACAACTATACATAACTTGGCCAAAAAGATAAATAAACAGAAAAAACTGTGTATGTACCAAGGCAATTCTGCCAGATATTTCTACATAATTAGCCTGAAATAAGAGACATGAAGTCACTCTTCATTCAGTCAGTCCCAGTTCTCATGTACCTCTCCTATATTAAACAGCTTCCAGCACTGAGGATGAGTCTAGTGTATAGAGGCAACCATTCTTTTCTAACACATGACCCTAAATACATTAGGGTCATACATTAGGCCCAAAATTACTTTATTTACATTAAAGCAAAAAACACCAAACTATTCCTATATTGGGAGAAAACCTTGCTGTTTTGAGTGTATTAAGGACACAGAATCCATGGTCTCCAACGTGACAGCTTTCTAGGGAAGGATTCTTAAGGTAATTTTGTCTAAATACAATTTGCTTCTTGTATCTAGACTTTAGAAATTAGGTCCCTGCCATATATAAGTGCCACTATACATCTTTTTTTTTTTTTTTTTTTTTTACACAAACATTTAACATTGCCAAGAGAACCGATCCCTGGTACCCATTAAAGAAAGCAATTGGCAAAACAAAAAGACTTTAATGAGTATCTACAGTATGCCAAGCTAGATGCTATGGGCAATAAAAGAAAACTAACTACATGATATCAATCTTCAAGTAATTAAAAGATCATGCATGAATAAAATTGCAGAGACCAGACCAAGATTTTTTAGTACGTAACAATCATGAATCTTTCTATTCCATGAATCAAATTCTAGAAGAATGAAAGCAAAAATGTTATGAGTGTGATTTGAAATAATCTGAGAAAAATTTATGTGGGTGGTGCTTGAGATGAATATTTAAAGAGGAGGTATGGATTACATAGAATGAAGTTCCAGGTTAAAGTTACTGCTGCATGGTTAAATGACAAATGAGCACAAAATAGACAATCTTAGAACAATTTTTAGCACACAAATAATGATTTTTTAAAAGTAGAGTGACATATTCAAATATAACAAATTGGATGTCCATTATGTTTTGGAATTCAAGCAGGACATTTTGAAAATGACATTAGAATAGACTCCAGAGAGCTTTCAGAGAAACCACTGATTTGACACTTTGCATATATCAACAATGGCCCTTGAATTTTTCACCAGTGAATTGGGTTCTAGTCCAACCTATACACAAGGAAAGGATTTCTGATCATAATGCAAAGATTGAAATTCAACCTGGAAGTTTTGAAGCAGATTAAGGTCATGCATTTGTATATACTAAGAAAATCTCAGAAAAAGCCAAAGATCCTAACAGAATATCCAAAACAACCACTAATTCCTATTACATTGAAAGGAAACTCAGAAATGAATAAAACACACATAAAAACAACCACATTATGAGATTTTTTTCATTTTGAAACACAAAAATTATGAACAAGTTGATGATCTACATAAGAAATCTGGTCACAGAACAATCGACAATACTTTTTTCATCTTTTTTTAGAAACACATATTTGTCACTCATATTAATATATCAATAAATACACTCAACTTCACATTGTTACAGTAAGTTAGTCCAAGCTATATTAATTGCAAACATACAGAACTTGGAAAGCGGCATAATCCACTAATTCACTAATTTGGGATAACTATAGTTATCCCGCAAAAAAAAAATAAAAAAATAAAAAAATAAATAAAACCAGTAGAAGAACTTGGCAAACAACTGAAGAAGTGCTAGTTGTTGTGAACACTATCTGGGAAGCAATAGGCCATTAGTGATGTTGCAGCACGTAGAAATGAAGGTATCTTGTTTTGATCAAAACTACCATGATATCTAAAAGGCAAAGAGACAGACCTGTAAACTAAAAACTCTATAAACAGCAGCAAATCACAGAAAGTCTACGGAAGCAAACAGTCATGCAAGGATTTACTGCAGGATCCTCCATCTCTCTTTCTGGGATTAATGCCCGTAAAGATAGCAACACCATCATCAGTGTCATCTTCAAACAAAGGACCACAGTATAGAGAGAACAATATTAATTATTGTCAAAATCACTTGTGCACTCAGCGATTTCAATAGGAACAATCAGTTTAAGTGGCAGTGGCAACTTCTCAACATAAAACACACTTGCTGCAATCCAAACTGGATTTAAAGAGAGGTGAGCAACTGCTTTAGTTGTTTAATCTGGTTATATTTGAGCTAATGTAGTTCACATTTTTAGAATGAACGAATCAAAGGCATAATTGTTTTTGTCATCTGCACAGCAATTTTACTCCTGAATGCATTGTTTTAGGCAGGAATTAATAAAAATTGCATGTGCTTCAGGTGCTGGGTAGATCACCCTTTTCCACATAGCCCAGCCTGAAGCTGTGAATGCTCCTTTTCTTATTATCAGTTAATAATTCTCTCTCATTGAGGCAAATTAGGAACTTGACTGTGTTAGAGAGTCCAGAACACTGCTAGAGGCAAAAGGGGGCTAAATGGCAGAAATTCCTCTCTGAGCAAGATGCATGAAGCACGACATTGTGTCCACCACAAAAGCCGCTCTGTATTTTTGATCCTTTCTAATTTAATTAGCCCAAGAGGTAGCGCATTAATTTGCCAAGAATTCTTCTGATGCGAAAGCTGCCCTTATTGCAGTGAAGGGAAAAAATAACCTGCGTGCTACAGTGGCATGCCAGTAATGAAAGGGGGTTATTTTTGTGTTACAAATGGCATTGCAGGGTTACAAGAGACCTTTAAACCTTTTTATCTCTGGTTAGGTCATATGTAACACAGTGCAACACAAAGCACTAATTAACCAATTCTGGTCCAGAAATCTTTTAGAACACTTAAGAGAGTTACCCAGTTAGAACCCAGGTCAACTGCATTGCTTTGTTTTGCATTTAAAAACTGAAATCATCTTCTGGTGTGTATATTAAAAAATAAAACAAAAAAGAAAATCACCAATCGACAGTTCTGTTACTCTATGGACTCAGCATATGAGACATTTATTCGGGTCTTTGTTTTCTTTCTGTTTAACGATATTCTTTATGTGGGCAAGCTGGAGCCTTGAAGTCCCTTAGAAGGTCTCTTGGCTCTTTATGCTGTATTTGTTTGGTAAATTGTCTCCATGTTAATCTTCTTCATCAAATACTTGGAGTCAGTTTTGAAAACCTTTGATCAGATCTACCACCACCACACTTCTTCATCGCCATGTGCTTCTGATATGTGCTCATGCACTCAAATGGGTCATTTACTCATTAGAGAACGAGAAACATGCATGCTACCATGATAAGTCCTCCCCAATACTTTGAACTGTTAATTAAGCCTATGTAATCATGTCTTCTGTTTGCAGAACGGTTTCTTTTCTAGAAATTACAGGATTCCGTTTAGGGACTTTCAACACCCTTGTCGTTTTCCCTCATCACTTTCCAACCCTGCTGCCTGAACGTGGCTTGTTAAAACACTCAGGAAAACCTGAGGATTATTACATTTTACATATAATTCTCCTGTCCCTTTAAGGAAAACCAGTGGAAGACAATGGCTTTAAAGTAAAGAACTGTTATTTTCCTCTCTCCCTGCTTCTGGCTAGAAATCACTGAATTAAAGAGTGGTGGCACTTAAGAGTATTTTTGGCTATGCATTATGAATAACCAGAGGCATCACAAGTAGCCTGTTTATGGCATAGTGTAAAATTTAGTAGCCAAACTGAGAAGAGGAAATTAGCATTGTCAAGAGGTAGGACTGGATGGACCCAGGCAGGAGGGCGTGGCCAGGGTGAGAGGGCAGAGAAAAGAGGAAAGAAGAGCATCTGGGGAAAGAGAGGGATCTTTTAAAAAAGCAAATCTGTGAGCAAGAGAGAGGTTTTTCAATAGCGAGAAAAAAAGGAACAGTGATTGGGCGTTCATTGCAAGGGAAGGATGGCATTGGAGAGAAAATTAAATAAGAAGAACCTCTTAGTCTGGTAATATTTTCTCATGGACAACAATATGAAATAATCTCATTTCTTAAAACAGAGATTGTCCTATCAAAAAGGCTTTATTTTTAAAGGCAACATCCTTCCAGATATTTTTGTCTGAACCTATAAATACCTTTCAGATTTATACGGTATTTAAAAAAAAAAAAAAAAAAACCTTTAATTTTTGCTTGAACTAAAAGTTTTCAGCATATAGATATATATTTACAGATTATGTTTAAAAATCAGCAACTATTTAGTCAAATGACAGCCTTCTTACTTGATTTTAAAAGTTCATATGTAATATAATTAATGTCACCACATAGGAACAAGATAACTCAGCTGAGAATGTGCTTTTATGGATAGATGTTAAACTGTTCTCAATTTTTCCAGGTTGTCCAAAAGATTTGAAAGGGTAAAAAGATTTTTTAATACAAAGTAAATACTTCTGAAACAGCGAATTAAAATGAAAAACAGATGACACATTTATTCAGCTTTCGGCTTCTGTAACATCAAACAGCACATTTTCTTCAAATGGTTTCATCAGTGGACTGGGAACCTCTTAAATTGATTGACTCAAACATGTCACTTATTTGATGATTGGAAGTTTATAAGACAGTCCCTACCTTTTTCCATCTGCTGACATGTTACATATCTCTCACAATAGATTAAAAGGTATCATCTAGTCTCATGCTTTCTCTACAGACAATATTAACTTTTCAACTAAAATGAAGATACAAAGTATCTATGTATTAAAGAGATGCCCTGAAATTTGGAGTTATTTTTATTAGGCTTCTTATTCTAAGATTGATAAAGCTGATCTAAATACTATCTGCAAAAAGAAAAACTGAACAATTTACTTTTTCAAGGGTGATATGCAGGTATGCAAACTTAGTCAAAGCAATAGATAAGCATTTGCAATGTGACAGGAAATAAATGGCAAAATCATATTTTAAGTCAATGTTTAATAAATGGGAAGAAACTACTTTCAATGATGTGATAAAATAGATGTTTTTTCCCCTGAGTTCCAGATACCTTCATAATCTTAGAGACCGCAGCAGAACCGAGACAATTTACCTACATCTGCTTTCAAGATCAACCTAGTGCCCTCAGATCTCAATTCATGCTTCGTAAAATACTACGAAGCCCACACCAGGGTACTCAGGTCTGAGAATGCACATATTTCTGAGAGTGCATATGTCCCTGGAAATCTGTTGATATTTAAATCACAGCACTCTATAGCACTCTCAGTTGGGTAAAGTTGAACAGGAACAAACAAAGTATAATCCTCCCCAGAGAAAAACAAAGACTGAAAGACCAAATGCAAAAAACAGATGTCTCTCCAAACATACCAGAAATGAAGTAGGGTATTTAGTCAACTGTACCTTGACCATTTAGAATGGGCCTGAAATGAATGCCCTGAGGGGATGTACCAGGTGGGTCATAGTCCTCACAGACAACACATTGAATCTTGAAGAACAGACTCTTTACAAAGATGTGGGCAGGGAAACTATCCAGGGATGGAACGTCCCAAGACAAGGGACACCAGAGAGCTGGTACACGTGAGGCCTGAAAGGTCAAAAGAAGAAATGGTTACCATATCCCTGAGAGAGTATCTGCAGAGGATGACTTACTCAACAGGGACTGTGGCTTTGCTAGAGCGCCCCAGCCAGCCCACAGCCACTCACCAGACAGGGAACCAAGGAATCAACATCCCAATCCCACTCTCTTTCCAGAACCCTCTGCTCTATCATTGTCAGTCTTGACAGAGACTAATCAGAAAGCAGAGGGCAGCACCTGGAATCAGTCTCCCTGGCAAAGAGTGGACTGGAAGTGCAGTCATAAGATAACCAGTAGAGAGCTTTTAATACTTAACAGTGGAGAAGACACATTGCTTAACATTTTACAAAACGTTAATAACTTTATCAGAAAACAAACAAAAAAATGTGTCTTTTCAGATAGAACATTTGACAATACTCTGGGATTTTTAAAAACGCATATGTATACATCCATATACTGAATTATTTTCAAAAGAAAATATGAGTCAAATTATAAAACTAAAACTATTAAGATATATAAAATTAAAAGAAAATATAAGAATACATAAAATTATAGATAACTTTGAACACTGTGCAACCAGCCTCACTTTCTCCACTATTGAGAAATAGAATCTATCCAGGTAAGGTGTTACAACATATGAGGGAAAGTAAGAGAATGAGGAGGAAAAAGTAGGGAGAGTGGGAGAGGAGAGACAGATAACCAAGGGGAAAAAAAGGATTGAGGCATGGTTCTTTTTATTTTCCTATTCTACTCTGCAATGCAGCCCTGGAAAATGTGTTAACCCTTAGAAGCTGGAATCCATGGATTCCCTGAATCTAACTGCTCTCTGGACCATTTCAGAGACAAAGCCTTTTTCTTTGGACAAACTGCATTTCTCACCCTACCTTCTAAATAATCTTAGGAAGAAGATGCCTAAAAATACAGAAGTACCATTTTCTAGTTGGTGGGGAATGAGAGACACTGAAAACCTATTTTCACAACAGTGAGGCTATCTGAGATCTAGATTTCTAGTCTCCATTCATGATTCAGCCTTCCTTGCCTCCTATGTCAATGGGTGAGACTCTTTTGGAGACACAAGGGATCCTAGGTCATGGGTCATATAGAGATAGCCTTTATGTATGCAACCTCAAGGGCCAGTTTCTGCTGAACTGCTTCCTTTATCACTTTCCTGACCCTGCCAACCATTCCCCTACCTGTGCAGAGGATAGTTAATAGCACAACTGAAAACATCTAAACTACTTCCTCTATGTCCTGTCATGTGGAAAATCAACTTAATTACATCTTTCTACCTTTCTTCATCCTTTCCTTCATCCTTTACTCTTTTTAACATGCATTTGTTTTACTGACATTTACTGAGCACGAATATGCTGCCATTGTGTGAAGACGAGTATACAAAACAAGACATCAAGATCCCTAATCTTGAGCAGCATGCAGTGCAGTGAAAGACACATTATCACACTGTCCTTTCCCACATTCCTGGAACACAACAGAACATATATGGTACGCATGTGTACCATAGGCATAAATACATATGCATGCTTATAGATATACAAAGTCTAATCCTGAAATACCTCCAATCCCTTGGGGAAAGATTCTCCGCCACTTACCACGCTCTCTTCTGGCATCCTTCCTATGTCTCCTGATCTTTTATTTCAACAGGTTTTTAAGAATTGAACATATGCAAGGATGCTGAAGCCCACTCAGAATGTTAAAGACATAAGCTTGTTCCTGGATGAGGGTTAACAGTGGTAGGAGTTGGTAATCAGCTCTAGTAGAGATGGAAGTAAATAAAAGGATGATATATGGAGACAAAATTATAAAGATGTGGTAAAAACTAAGGAGCAAGATTCCCTTCAAAGTTATCTTCTTTCTAATAGTTCTTTCACTAAAACTCAATCTTCTAGAAACAAACACAGCTAAAATTTAATCTTTAGAACAAAATTTCATAAGGACAAATAATACATAAGAAAGCTGTTTCATTGTAAAGCTACTTTTTTTCCAAAGCACCTGCTTTAAGATAGAACACATACATTTGCAGAGTCATTAGAATCACCTGGGGAGCTTTAACAAACTATCAGGTACAGGCCCAAACCAGAGCAATTAAACTGAAATCTCTGGGGTGAGCCCAAGCATCAGTATGGTTTCAAACTCCCCATTTGATATCAACATGCAGCATGGTCATAAGTAATAAATATATATTTAGACATATGATTATGAGTTATGTGTCAATCATCCCTTAGTAAAAATAATCAGCAATGTTTTGTTTTTGATAAGTCATTGTCAATAATTTATTATAATAATCTATAGCTATAGCTTTAAAGTCTTTTAAAAATAAAGGTAGATATTTAGGGTTTGATAATATCTAGTTTTTAATAAAATATAGAAGATTTTTTACTGTTTAATAATAAAATGAGCCACCTAGAAATATAGCAAGGTCTTTATAGACAGACAGAGCTTGGATCAGAATAATGAGGCAAAATTTTCATTCAAGCTGCTCCCTCCCACCCACATCCTCTTTTTTCTCTTCTAGCCTATGCTTGGGGTCTATTGTAGAGAACTTAGATAGTCTAGCAATTTTAAATACAAGCAATGTTGACTTAGAAGAACTCTAAAGTCTCCTTCATCTAAATTGTTAATAATTTCATAACTATGTTTCTTTTTCAGTCATTTTAGTAAGTAGCACAAGTCACTGTTTTTGAGTTCATTCACACCATTTAGGCAGCAGTGGCTAAGCTAGGCTTGTGCTGTGTGCAGGACAGCTACTGAAAGAAGGAAGGGCTTAGTCTTTAGAGGTATGCTTACAAGGTATGGAAACCCAGATTAGCTCTGGCATATAAACTACAAAAATGTTCTTGTTAACTGGGCAACATGTTTTCTAAAGGTGCAGAATCCACTTTGTTTCTATCACTTGTCAGAGTTAAGCGTAAACAATGTACAAACAAACAAACTGTGCCAGTATAAAATGTAATACTTGTTTATGAGACACTTCCAGAATCTGACAGTGGCCCTCTGTTAACAATATTTAGGCCATAACTATATTGGCCAAATTTTACAAAAAAAAAAAAAAAACTCTAAAGCTTCGGGTAACGTTAAATAGCTTTATAACTTCCCTTGTATCTGCTATCTAATCTCAGATTAAATCAGGCCAGAGTTATCCATTTTA
>NW_012103543.1:793175-794226 GCF_000951045.1 Mandrillus leucophaeus
CCTGAAAGGTCAAAAGAAGAAATGGTTACCATATCCCTGAGAGAGTATCTGCAGAGGATGACTTACTCAACAGGGACTGTGGCTTTGCTAGAGCGCCCCAGCCAGCCCACAGCCACTCACCAGACAGGGAACCAAGGAATCAACATCCCAATCCCACTCTCTTTCCAGAACCCTCTGCTCTATCATTGTCAGTCTTGACAGAGACTAATCAGAAAGCAGAGGGCAGCACCTGGAATCAGTCTCCCTGGCAAAGAGTGGACTGGAAGTGCAGTCATAAGATAACCAGTAGAGAGCTTTTAATACTTAACAGTGGAGAAGACACATTGCTTAACATTTTACAAAACGTTAATAACTTTATCAGAAAACAAACAAAAAAATGTGTCTTTTCAGATAGAACATTTGACAATACTCTGGGATTTTTAAAAACGCATATGTATACATCCATATACTGAATTATTTTCAAAAGAAAATATGAGTCAAATTATAAAACTAAAACTATTAAGATATATAAAATTAAAAGAAAATATAAGAATACATAAAATTATAGATAACTTTGAACACTGTGCAACCAGCCTCACTTTCTCCACTATTGAGAAATAGAATCTATCCAGGTAAGGTGTTACAACATATGAGGGAAAGTAAGAGAATGAGGAGGAAAAAGTAGGGAGAGTGGGAGAGGAGAGACAGATAACCAAGGGGAAAAAAAGGATTGAGGCATGGTTCTTTTTATTTTCCTATTCTACTCTGCAATGCAGCCCTGGAAAATGTGTTAACCCTTAGAAGCTGGAATCCATGGATTCCCTGAATCTAACTGCTCTCTGGACCATTTCAGAGACAAAGCCTTTTTCTTTGGACAAACTGCATTTCTCACCCTACCTTCTAAATAATCTTAGGAAGAAGATGCCTAGAAATACAGAAGTACCATTTTCTAGTTGGTGGGGAATGAGAGACACTGAAAACCTATTTTCACAACAGTGAGGCTATCTGAGATCTAGATTTCTAGTCTCCATTCATGATTCAGCCTTCCTTGCCTCCTATGTCAATGGGTGAG
>NW_012103543.1:800231-801425 GCF_000951045.1 Mandrillus leucophaeus
TTTTCTTGAATATCTCACTTCACTTCAATCCAGTGAAAATGTCATCACAGATCGGCCTATGTCCACTGACTGGTACTCTGGAGCCACAGTTCTGAGGGTATTCATCTACACTCTTGCCTAGTTTCCTGGAAAATTCTGCCTGCAATCTCATTCATACCTGGGCAGAGGTTCCCTTAAGGTCCTTTTAAAGGGCAACTAGCATATTCATGACAAATCTGGAAGGAGTATTTCTCCATTCAGTTTAGAACTCATAGTTCTACCGGAGCTTGCAATAACATTGGCAAACAGTAAAATAGTCACTTTTGTCAAATATTACAATGTATATGAAGTCACAGTTATGTTCTTTTGTTTCAAGTAAAAGCTTAGGCAGTAACCCAAAGAACCTGATTCCTGCGAATCAGAAAAAGAACTTATGGCCTGCCAATCTTGTAAGCTTACAGTTTTCCATATTGCATGTGATTTTATAGATTTAGGTAAAGTATGGCAAGATTCTCTTATCTTACAAAACCATTTATTATTTGATATTCAGGACAATAGGAATAAAAATTATCTTGTTCATTTTCTAAAGTCACTACATTGTAAGACTGATCTACCATGGCTGAGATAAATTTAGTACTACATAAAGAAATTTTCTTCCCAAACTGGGCAGGATATCTGTAAAGTTACCCAATGATCCTGTTTTCTGTTGTTACAATGACATTCAGATTGTTTATTCCAAGCAAGTAATTTTTTAAATTTTATTATTATAATTTAAGTTCTATGGTACATGTGCACAACGTGCAGGTTTGTTACATATGTATACATGTGCCATATTGGTGTGCTGCACCTGTTAACTCATCATTTGCATTGGGTATATATCTTAATGCTATCCCCTCCTCCTCCCACCCCACGACAGGTCCCAGTGTGTGATGTTCCCTACCCTGTGTCCAAGGGTTTTCACTGTTCGATTCCCACCTATGAGTGAGAACATGCAGTGTTTGGTTTTCTGTCCTTGCGACAGTTTGCTCAGAATGATGGTTTCCTCCTTCATCCACGTCCCTACAAAGGACATGAACTCATCCTTTTTTATGGTGATTCCTTGAGGAATCGCCACACTGTCTTCTACAATGGTTGAACTAGTTTACAGTCCCACCAACAGTGTAAAAGTGTTCCTATTTCTCCACATCCTCTCCAGCACTTGTTGTTTCCTGACTT
>NW_012103543.1:801475-803864 GCF_000951045.1 Mandrillus leucophaeus
TGTGCATTCAAAAATGAGCCATCGAAAGATTTAAAGAAAAATGTCACAAAGGCACGTATTGGTAGAGCTAACCAACTCTGCATATGAGCTGGTACAGCTAACCAGCTCTGCATAAGTATTTTTGGCAAATACTTAGCCAAAAACTTTGAAACCATCTTTAACTTTTTTTTTTTAAGTGTAACCTTTTTATTTTGATATATTTTTAATTTTGCCATAAATTTTTGGGGTATTGGGGTACAGGTAGTACTTGGATACACGAGTAAGTTCTTTAGTGGTGATTTGTGAGATTTTGGTGCACCCATCACCCAGGCAGTACACACTGCACCATACTTATAGTCTTTTATCCCTTACCCCCCTCCCACTCTTCCCCTCAAGTCCCCAAAGCCCATTGTATCATTCTCATGCCTTTGCATCCTCATAGCTTAGCTCCCACATATCAGTGAGAACAAAAGATGTTTCGTTTTCCATTCCTGAGTTACATCATTTAGAATAATAGTCTCCAATCTCTTCCAGGTTACTGAAATGCGGTTAATTCATTCCTTTTTATGGCTGCATAGTATTCCATCATATATATATATATACACACACACACACACACACATATATATATATATATATATATGACAGTTTCTTTAGCCACTCATTGATTGATAGGCATTAGGGTTGGTTCCATGATTTTGCAATTGTGAATTGTGCTGCTATAGACATGTGCGTGCAAGTATGTTTTGAATAATGACTTCTTTTCCTTTGGGTAGATGCCCAGCAGTGGGATTGCTGGATCAAATGGTAGTTCTACTTTTGGTTCTTTAAAGACAATCTCCACACTGTTTTCCATAGTGCTATACTAGTTTACATTCCCACTAGCAGTGTAGAAGTGTTCCCTGTCCACCACATCCACACCAACATCTACCGTTTTTGATTTTTTGATTATGGCCATTCTAGCAGGAGTAAGGTGGTATTGTATTATGGTTTTTACTTGCATTTCCCTGATCATTAGGAGTAATGTTGAGCATTTTTTCGTATGTTTTTTGGCCATTTGTATATCTTCTTTTGAGAACTGTCTATTCATGTCCTTAGCCCACTTTTTGATGGGATTGTTTGTTTGTTTTTTCTAACTGATTTGAGTTCATTGTAGATTCTGGATGTTGGTCATTTGTCAGATGTATAGATTGTGAAGATTTTCTCCCACTCTGTGGGTTGTCTGTTTACTCTGCTGACTGTTTCTTTTGCCATGCAAAAGCTCTTTAGTTTAATTAGGTCCCAGCTATTTATCTTTGTTTTTATTGCATTTGCTTTCGGGTTCTTGGTCATGAAATCCTTGCCCAAGGCAATGTCAAGAAAGGCTTTTCCACTGTGATCTTCTAGAACTTTTACAGTTTCAGGTCTTAGGTTTAAGTCCTTAATCCATCTTGAGTTGACTTTTATATAAGGTGAGAGATGAGGATCCAGTTTCATTCTCCTACATGTGGCTAGCCAATTATCCCAGTACCATTTTTTGAAAAGGGTGTTCTTTCCCCACTTTGTTTTTGTTTACTTTGTCGAAGATCAGTTGACTGTAAGTATTTGGATTTATTTCTGGGTTCTCTATTCTGTTCCATTGGTGTATGTGCCTATTTTTATATCAGTACCACACTGTTTTGGTGACTATGGCCTTATAGCATAGTTTGAAATCAGATAAAGTGATGCCTTCAGGTTTGTTCTTTTTGTTTGGTCTTGCTTTGGCTATGCTAGTCTTTTTTGGTTCCACATGAATTTTAGATTTTTTTTTTCTTATTCTATGAAGAATGATGGATTCTGATGGATTCTGATGGTGATAGTATTGAATGTAGATTGCTTTTGGCAGTATGCTTATTTTCACAATATTGATTCTACCCATCCATGAGCATCAGATGTGTTTCCATTTGTTTGTGTCATCTATGATTTCTTTCAGCAGTGCTTTGTAGTTTTCCTTGTAGATTACTTTGTTAGATATATTTCTAAGTATTTTTTTTTTTGCGGCTATTGTAAAAAGGATTGAGTTCTTGATTTGATTTTCTGCTTGGTTGCTCTTGATGTATAGAAGAGCTACTGATTTGTGTACATTAATCTTGTATTCGGAAACTTTGCTGAATTATTTTATGAGCTCTAGGAGCTTTCTAGAGGAGTCCTTAGGGTTTACAAGGTAAATGATCATATTGTCAGCAAGCAGTGACAGTTTGATTTCTTACTGTTTTGGATGCCCTTTATTTCTTTCTCTTGTGTGATTGCTCTGGCTAGGACTTCTAGTATTATGTTGAAGTAGAGTGGTGAGAGTGGGCATCCTTGTCCTGTTCCAGTTCTCAGAGGGAATGCTTTCAATTTTTCCCCATTCAGTTTAATGCTGGCTATGGGTTTGTCATAAATGGCTTTT
>NW_012103543.1:806269-808610 GCF_000951045.1 Mandrillus leucophaeus
TAAATTCATTTCCATTTTTTATTAACAGTACTCTCATCTTTGGTAAAGAGAAAACATAGCTTTATTGGTCTGTTACTAAATATTTCTTTCTTAATTGATCTGTTTCTGCTCTTTTTCAATCATAATCACAAACTCATAGATGCATTTCAGGTGATGATGGTGCAAACACACAAGAGAATGTCCCCGAATTTTCAATGCCCCATATTCATGGTGATCTTGAACTTTAACACCTTTGAAACCATTTACAAATAATTGAAGGACCTCAGAATGGTTCATACTGAAAGAAAATCTTGAAGGTTGTTTTTCTCTCCAATGTTAAAGACACAACTCAAACTGATGAGAAGACAAGAACATAAAATGGAAGTTCTTATGAGGACTCTAAACAGGCAAAAGAACTATGCAATCAAAAATAAATAATATTTGAATTTAAGGTAATTCAGCTAGCTGCAACACAAAATTAAGAATAAATACATAATTAAAATTAAAATTGAATCAGTCGATTTAATTTTTTTTTTATTTGAAATCCAAATCAAAGGCTTTGTAGTAAGATAATTCACCTGGAAAAAGAGTAGCCCAGGTTTAAAATTTTTTAGTAAACAAAGACCTTGTCTTAGTTCATTTGTGCTCCTGTAAAAAGTATCTGAGACTGGGTAATTTATGAAAAACAAAAATTTATTTTTGACAGTTCTGAAGGCTGGGAAATCTGAGATCAAGGGACCAGCAGGTTTGGAGTCTGGTAAGGGCTTGCTCTCTGCTTCCACGATGGCACCTTGTTACTGAGTCCTCAGGAAGGGACAAACACTGCACTGTAACTTGTGGAAAGTTGGAAGGGCAAAAAGGGCTAATTCCCTCTAACCCTTTTATAAGGCACCAATTCCATCCATAAGAGCAGAGCCCTCAGGGTCTAATTATATCCCAAAGACCCCACCTCTTAATACTACTGCATAGGAGATTTAAGTTTTAGTGTGAATTTTGGATAGGACACAAACATTCAAATAATTGCAGACCCTCTCTACTGTCCATGCTAAACAGGAATCAAGTCAATGAGCATCAGTGTGCCTCAGTCAAAGAGAGGCACCTTCAGAATGGTATTTATGTTTAGAGTTCTCTCTACTCTTTTTCTTCTATCCCAGTTGTTACTCCCAACATTCCTTACTTCTGTGATTGGCTGAAATGCAATTTTAGCGAGCTACCCTACAAAGAATAATTGAATGTTGATTCATGCAGTATTTTTAAGCAAATTATTTTCAATATTTGAAATGTAGATTTAGTTTTGAGAAATTTAATTAATCACAGTGTATCAGAGAAGACATATATAGTCACCTAAAAGAAGAAGTGTTCTTCCAAGTTCTGCAAGATTTGATTGTACTTGAAATAACTGTATTAACAGAAATAAATTTTAAAAATAAAACATGTGCATTCAAAAATGAGCCATCGAAAGATTTAAAGAAAAATGTCACAAAGGCACGTATTGGTAGAGCTAACCAACTCTGCATATGAGCTGGTACAGCTAACCAGCTCTGCATAAGTATTTTTGGCAAATACTTAGCCAAAAACTTTGAAACCATCTTTAGCTTTTTTTTTTTTTTAAAGTGTAACCTTTTTATTTTGATATATTTTTAATTTTGCCATAAATTTTTGGGGTATTGGGGTACAGGTAGTACTTGGATACACGAGTAAGTTCTTTAGTGGTGATTTGTGAGATTTTGGTGCACCCATCACCCAGGCAGTACACACTGCACCATACTTATAGTCTTTTATCCCTTACCCCCCTCCCACTCTTCCCCTCAAGTCCCCAAAGCCCATTGTATCATTCTCATGCCTTTGCATCCTCATAGCTTAGCTCCCACATATCAGTGAGAACAAAAGATGTTTCGTTTTCCATTCCTGAGTTACATCATTTAGAATAATAGTCTCCAATCTCTTCCAGGTTACTGAAATGCGGTTAATTCATTCCTTTTTATGGCTGCATAGTATTCCATCATATATATATATATACACACACACACACACACACATATATATATATATATATATATGACAGTTTCTTTAGCCACTCATTGATTGATAGGCATTAGGGTTGGTTCCATGATTTTGCAATTGTGAATTGTGCTGCTATAGACATGTGCGTGCAAGTATGTTTTGAATAATGACTTCTTTTCCTTTGGGTAGATGCCCAGCAGTGGGATTGCTGGATCAAATGGTAGTTCTACTTTTGGTTCTTTAAAGACAATCTCCACACTGTTTTCCATAGTGCTATACTAGTTTACATTCCCACTAGCAGTGTAGAAGTGTTCCCTGTCCACCACATCCACACCAACATCTACCGTTTTTGATTTTT
>NW_012103543.1:809760-822791 GCF_000951045.1 Mandrillus leucophaeus
TGTATAGAAGAGCTACTGATTTGTGTACATTAATCTTGTATTCGGAAACTTTGCTGAATTATTTTATGAGCTCTAGGAGCTTTCTAGAGGAGTCCTTAGGGTTTACAAGGTAAATGATCATATTGTCAGCAAGCAGTGACAGTTTGATTTCTTACTGTTTTGGATGCCCTTTATTTCTTTCTCTTGTGTGATTGCTCTGGCTAGGACTTCTAGTATTATGTTGAAGTAGAGTGGTGAGAGTGGGCATCCTTGTCCTGTTCCAGTTCTCAGAGGGAATGCTTTCAATTTTTCCCCATTCAGTTTAATGCTGGCTATGGGTTTGTCATAAATGGCTTTTTATTACATTAAGGTATGTCCCTTGTATGCCTATTTTGCTGAGAGTTTTAATCATAAAGGAATGCTGGATTTTGTTGAATGCTTTTTCTGCATCTATTGGATAATGTGATTTTTGTTTTTAATTCTGTTTATGTGGTGATCACATTTCTATTGTGAAGGTGGATACAATAACCTCAACCCATTTACTATTTGATTCATCATATTCCTCTTCTTATTCTAGGATCACCAAGCATACTTCTGTTAATAAATTAGGTGCCTGTGTGTGATCCGGCCATAGTGAGTGAATGTGTGTATCAGACTATGAGTTGCATTTTTTACTCTAAATTAATAAAATGGCATTATGACTGTCCACATCAGTCACACTGAAAAATAGATTTACTCTCCGTATACAATTGAAATCAAACTTCTGAGAGTGGGAAGATGAAGACCCAGCAAGATTATGTTCAATTCACCAAGGACTTACTTATTGTTGAGACAACTTGAGGAAAAAGACACTATTAATCACAAGCATTATTTTTCTCATTTTGAAACTTTTAGTGATATAAGATTTTAAAACAACTTTACAAAGAGAAAAATTTTACTAAAATGTAAAGCTCAACTCTCTCCTTCTGCCAAGGCACTTGGAAAGACATCTTTTGTTTTGCTTTGCTTGGATCAGCATTACATTTTAATGCCTGTCGCATGGTGCCTAGAACAGAGTTGATCTTTAATAAAGCTCAGAGGAAGAGCAGGAGGAAGAAAAATTCTAGACAGGAGAGATGTAAGAAGGTTCTAACGCAGGCAAAAACTCAGCCCAGTCAAGGAACTTATTATAGGCCATCAGGGAATTAAAAGACAAGCAGGATAGATGAGGTGTAGTCACTGATGAGAGTGGTCAAGATGTAGTAGGAGGATCTGGTTAGGTGTCACAGCATAAAAGGCCATATGGGCCATGGCAGGGGCTTAGATTTTACTGTCCGTGTGATAGGAAACCACTGAAAGAATTTAAGCAGGAGATGAACATGATTTAATCACTGTGGCTGCTATGTGAGGAATGGATTTATGAGGAGACAATAAACAGGAAGACCAATAGGAATTTTATCCCAGCGGCAATAAACTCCACAGGAGAGAAAAAAAAGAAAAAGAAAAAGATAACTGATTAGCATAGAGTAATAGTGGTAATGATGGAAAGAGATGGACGGGTTCCAAAGCTCTTTTGAAGATAGAATTAACAGGAGTTGGTTATTCAATTAGGTGTAAGGATGAGGAAGTCAGCAATGGCAGGAATGACCCCCCCACCCCCCGGTATCAGACTTGAACCATGCAAGGGTTGAAGGGACATCCTGAAGGTCTTCGCTTAGGTAGACTCAAACACATTGTAGTTGATTGGGCAAACCAGTAAAAAACTGGTTTCTCTTAATAGAAATATTCCTAGTTTGAGTTTCTTGCACCTTCAGAAATAGGTCATAAATAGGCCATAAACTTGAAGAGCAGATTGGGGTAGTACTGGCATTGTCTAGTTCTTTAAGGACTCTTTCCCATTCTTATCATGCTTAAATAATATTAATTTGGGGTTTTCATAGTTAAATAAGCAGTTGTTCTTTCTCCCCACTGAGTTTAGAACCAATTTAAAAATAAGCCCCAGCACCACGACCACCACCTCCCGAAAAAGACAGCTAGCCAGAAATAGATAAGGTTGATTTGAGAACAAGGCCTCAGATCTGTGGTCAAAGGCTACATACCCTACCCAGTACCTTGCTTGCCTCCCCCATTCTAGCCTTAGCAAAGTCCAGTGGAGAAAAATTATAGGTTTTAAAATGAGACCAGTCTACCCAGGATTCTTGTACTAGCCCAAGGGGAACAAGGAAGCAGAGAGAGAATCCCCGCTGCTGATCATCTTATAATTTTGTTCCATTCAGTTGGGAAAAAAGTACCAATGAAGTTCAGATCCTTGTGACATCACAGAAGGGAGCTTGCTCCTGATGCAGGGAGGGCTGTGAATATGCTGCACTATGCTTACTGGGAACAGCAATGAATAAGAACCAAGATTCAAAATAACTCGAACCCTAACCCTAACTCAAGCTGGATTAAAGACTTAAATGTAAAACCTAAAACAACAAAAACCCTGGAAGATAACTTATGAAATATCATCTGGACATAGGGCCTGGCAAAGATTTCATGATGAAGATCCCAAAAGCAATTGCAATAGCAGTAAAAATTGACAAATGGGACCTAATTCAAATACAGAACTTCTGCACAGCAAAATAAACTATCAATAAAGTAAACCAACAACCTATAGAATGGGAGAAAATATTTGCAAACTATGCATCTGACAAAGGTCTACAATCCAGAGTCTATAAGGAATTTAAGCAAATACACAATCAAAAAAGAAACAGTCCCATTAAAAAGTGGGCAAATGACAAGTACACTTTTCAAAAGAAGACATACATGTGGCCAACCAGCATATGGAAAAATGCTCACCATCACTAATCATTAGAGAAATGCAAACCAAAACCAAAACCACAATGAGATGCCATCTCATGCCAGTCAAAATGGCCATTACTAAAAAGTCAAAAAATAACAGATGCTGGAGAGGTTGTGGAGAAAAGAGAATGCTTATACACTGCTGGTGGGAATGTAAATTGGTTCAGCCATTGTGGAAAACAGTTTGACGATTTCTCAAAGAACTCACAGCAAAACTCCCATTCAACCCAGCAATCCCATTACTGGGTATATACCCAAAGGAATAAAAATCATTCTATCATAAAGACACAGGCACACATAGCTTCATCACAGCACTATTCACAATAGCAAAGACATGGAATCAACCTAAATGCCCATCAACAGTAGACTGGATAAAGAAAATGTGGTAAATATATACCACAGAATACTATGCAGCCATAAACAAGAATGAGAGCTGTACTTTGCAGCAATGTGGATAGAGTTAGAGGCCATTATCCTAAGTGAACTGACACAGGAACAGAAAACCAAACATCACATGTTCTCACTCATAAGTGGGAGCAAACATTGAGTACCTATGGACACAATGAAGGGAACAACAGACACCAGAGCCGACTTGAGGGTGTGGGGAAGAAGGAGGGTGAGTAACAAAAAACTACTTATCAGGTACTATGTTTACTACCTGGATGGTAAAATAATCTGCACATCAAATCCCCATGACAGGTAATTTACCTATATAACAAACCTGCACCTGCATATGTACCCCTGAACTAAAAATAAAAGTTAAAAATTAAGTTAAACTTCAAAATGACCAGAAATCTCTTTTGGTCCCACCACTCGTGTGCTGTGTGATTCTGGGGAGTGGCTGAATCCCTGCTAGGGATCATGAGTGATCATTAAAAGGAAATGTGATGGAAACTGTAAAAGGTGTGAGTTGTATTCTTCCTAAAGAGTTTCCCGGTGCTGCTTCCCACTTTGTGTACCTTGGGAAGTCCGAGGCACTTGAGCATCTTGGTACCCTTCCCTAGGTCATTCAAACTTCCAGGTACTATTTCTTCAGTTAGATATCTTCAGTCTTCTTCTCAGAATTGACATCCTTTCTCCAGATGCTATGTGAGTTGGAAGGTCAATATGTAAAACCCACTCACACTGAGATACCTATTGGGAAGCCTGGAGTTCCAAGGACCCTCTGAGAGTATCTTAAGACTCCAAGCAACACAGTCTCTTCCTTTCCAACACTGTAAGATGCTGTGGCTGCTACACAATCACTTATGGGGAACAAAGTGCCTGTGTGCCTAAAGACCTAGATTGTGGTTTTTCCCTTTGACAGGGTATCAGAAGGAACACATCCATTGTTCATCCATGTCAGGTGAAAAAGTCAAAACACAAACAGGTGGGGGGGGGGGCACCAAAAGACAAAAAGATGAGAACTATCAAGGATATATTTGATTGATAATAAAAGCTCTAACAGAGCTAAATTTCTTTCATTTCATTCCTTAGCTATACGGACGATTTCTGTACAACTTTGTGCTATTTTTTCATATTTACTTGCTTTGTTGACTTCTGTGATTAGTGAAATCCATTTTAATCTAAAGTCTTTTGCTATTTCACAGGAACAGTTAAGTGAAAAAACCCACATAAACACAAAGAGACATGTAAACAGCATGCAGAGTATGGAGCTTTCTGAGGACTGAGGCTTCTGGCTTCTAGAGTTCTCATTTTCTTCAAATGTTGGTTTAGTCCTGCATTGAATGAGGCTGTAATATTCCATTATATGATAAAGCATCATTTAACAGGAAGTTATACTCTTTTATGTTATACTTGCATTTCATTTCCACGCTACTTTTTTGGAAAATAAGTGATAAGTAGAAGCAGAACAGGTATTTGTAATTACTCATGAGTCATTTGCTCTCACGTAATTTAATAGCCATAGATCTTTAATATTTATAGCACATGTTCAAAGCATTTAACATATGTAGTGATCTTCACCAAGTAACTCTATACTCTTCTTGAATACAAAGATGTAAATTTTGTCACCATTTATGCAACCTGCTAAAAATGTTGCTATTAATTCATGTGAATGAGTTTTTCCTCTAAGATTTTAATTAAAACACAAATGCTTTGCACACTTCAATCTGCAACATCCTCCACACGCATTTTTTAATACTGACTGATCAGTTGGATAACAGGAGGTTTCTTTGTAAGATGTTTTCTCATACCTGAAAATTTCCACAAAGCAGTAATTTTTGTGTGAAAGCCCATTCAAAAGCTAAATAAGCATCACACTACAAAGTTCTCAGTGGCGATTGTGTTTTCTTTGCATTCCTACGTACAACAAAATGTGCTCTAATAAGAAAAGAGTAAAACTGGCCAAGCTGCCAGAAAGGGAGGGGAGGGGAGGGGAGAATTGAGGACTACGGGCCTCGTCAGCCCAATAATGAAATTGCCTTGGCGGTGGGATCCTGGAGACCCCTGTGCTTGCATAGGATAAGTTCAGGGGACACGCAGGATGAGCCTGTGGTGGTTGTCACATTCTTGATGACAGTATTCATTATTTTCTCTAAGGTGCACTCTGATCAGAATGCATACCCATCTGTAAGTGTCCTTTTGGTTTATGCTTTGGAACAAGTATTTTAAGGGGAAATTTCCACCTCACCAAAACCTGGTGAGATTAGTGATGATCCCAAAGCATTTAAAACAAATTGAAAGGGTTATTTAGAAAGACCTGGATGGCTCCTCTACATCTAAAGAACACCATATAGTGAGAGAGTCCTTATGACTCTCCAACAATTGAAAATGTGGAGAAACCAACAACTATTGATATAACTGCCTACAATAGGTGCACCTTTGAGACTGCAAGGAATAATTGGATAATATAATGTCAACAGAGGACTTCCTGTTGCCATATCACAAGCAGAAATCTTCATTAAAAATATAAATGTGTAAGAAATATTGGCCAGGAAGGCTCTTGGAAACTTTGTCAAGGTGGAGAAAAATGTGCTGTGGCCAGAGGGACTGAATACCATAAACATCACGTGGCCCTCGATAGGGACAGCAGGGTTCTGCTTCCTATTAATGGCCTAAAGGGGGGCGTTTTCGTCAGGATTGGTGCCAATGTCCCATTTTCTTCTTAATTACAAGATGTTGAAAATCCACAGAATTGAGATGCAGTCAAGAAATGGAGCCTGTAATAACATGTGCTAAAACTTTTTGTACTCCATTTTACATTGACTAGTGCGAAATTTCATTTGGTTGATAAAACAAAGCAAGTGACCACCTATCCAGAAGTGATTCGTGGAGGGGGAATTCTAGTGATGATGGAGAGTACAAACCCTTTTCAAAATGATTGTCTGAAAAGCAGACAAGTACATGGATTTCTTAATTATACTGGCTGTGTCCTCAGCAGTAGCACTCGTCCTCTTTCTAGTACCTCCTTACATCATGCACTGTCGACAGGAAGGAGTAGAAAAGAGAAATATGCAAACACCAGACATTCAACTAGTCCATCACAGTGCTATTCAGAAATTTGCCAAGGAACTTCAAGACACATCCAAGAGTAGAGAGACACCATGGCCCTCATCAACATTTCCTGTGTCTCACTTGTAACTGGTGAAATCATACCTCCCCTGTACACAGACAACCATGATAGCACTAATATGCCACTGGTGCAAATGCAGAATTTGTGACATCCAATTCAGATTCCTCAACAGCAGAGTATGAGTAAATGTCATCCCTGAAGAAAGAGAACTGACCAAAGCACGAATTTATAATCAGACAATATAGCAATGATATCATATTTCTTTTCACTTCCAATAATGCATGAGCTTTTCTGGTATATAGTGTGTATGTTCATGGTATTAACTGTAGCAGATATTATAATACAATATAACTTACATTTTACTAATGTATTTTTTACTTAAAGCATTATTGACAATTTGGAAAACACTGATGACTTCATATTTGTTACAATTAAAAGTGATCTTTAAAATAAATATTATCAATTAAAAACAGAATGTAGAAATCTATGAGCTAACCACGTAATTCTAGCTGAGACAACTAGAATTTGAGAGAAAACTGTGTCACAAGTGGGAAAGTCAACATTAATCAAGAACCAGCATCATCAAAATATGTATTATCGAAATCAAAGCTATGTATAACTTTGGATTTCTACAAGAGTTGTTATTCAACGCAGAACGCTTTACCCATTAATTATAACGATAAAAAGTAACTCCTATTCAACCCTAAATCTAAATTATGCCAGAGCTTTCTAGAATAATACAACTACTTCAGAATGTTACTGTGTATTTTAAAATTCTACATTCTAATAATTTTCAAAAATCTATTAAAGGTACTTCAAGTGGCTAAACTTTCCAGAACAGTAGCACAAATACAGTAATATAATATCATCACTATATTCTTCAGAATCTTAAAAACAGCGATGACAAAGCACATCCTTTGTTCTTTTGAAACATTCTTCACAGGCAACTTTTCAGCTGTATCATTTTTGCTATTATAAGCTATTATTGTGCTATATATTCTTTCACCAATCAGTTTTCTAATACCAGTAAGAGTTCATCAATAATTGTGGGCCATTCCAAAGCAAACATAAAAATTTTTCTAGATCCATTTTTCAAAAGAGAAGTGTGTATTTTCCTAAAGGGATGAAAGAGAAATGTCTGATTAACTGACACTCTGAAATCATTCCTGAGCAATCTGTTAGAATTTCTTTCCCTTTACAATGTTTTCTATTCTATGCTATCAAGAACTATGAATCATAATTTCTGGCAGCTAAATCCAAAAAGGGTGAGAGGTTCTATTAGCATCCTAAAAATATGCATGTCCTAATGCTCTCTTAAAATATGTCTGCTCAGAGAAGTTTCAGATTTTCTCAGCCAAGCAAAATGACATTAACTAAGACCCTGGCATGAAGATTTGCTTATTTTAGTTTGCTTAACATTGTAACCACAGCACAAAAATATTGCTACTGAATGGCAGCTAAGTTATTCTCTCACATTTTCGCTTATTGTTTATTAACATCACATGATAAACTATCAAATCACTTATGATCACTAATTACTTTGATAATTCAATTATAAAGACAAACTAAAATGGTATTAGAATTAGTTCTTCTCAAGATAAGATAGCATTCTTTCAGTTTTAAAGGAGTCTGGTTAAAATTATTCAGCTCAAGCTAGGAATAATTGAAGACAATTGACAATGTAAATCAAGACAGCATAATCCGTCTACATCAGTTGCTGATAAACTTCTGAAAAAAAGTCAAAAGTGATACTAACTTTTTTTTTAATATTCAGCATTCCTCAAGGACATTTAACTTTATTTGCCTTTTTCCTGGGAAAGTTTACTACAGGATTCCAGGAAGAATTTCCTAAAAGGGAACAATATCCGACAGCGTATTTAGCTGACTTGCCATAAAGGATGAGTAGAGTGCAGAGAAGGTCAGAGCTAAGTCAAAGGAGGATGTCTTGTTATTTTGACTGTACACCTTTGAGGCAAAGGCCTAATACCTTTACAGAAAATAAAATGCAACAAACTTAATACTTTTCTCTGCTAGAGACAAGAGGACAAGGGTCATGTAATTGCATATATCGCATATCTTGTTGTATTGTTTCGCTCATTTTCTCTTTTTAATAGAAAATAACAAATTAGTCAAGGAAACACTGCCAACTGCTTCATTTCATATGTTAACTAGTATATTTATATGCTTCCAAAAATATAGACTTTAAGCAAGATAAAATGGAAATGTTTAATGGATTCACTGGGAAAACCTGAAGAAATTTTTTAGTAGCAAAAGTACACAAAAACAGTAGCAAAGTACACAAAGAATTCTAGAAACAACTCTAACATTCTTTTTATGGTGGAATAGTACACCATTGTGTCTCGTACTGGTATTTGATAAATTGTTTTTTCAATTTGGTCAAATCCCCTTTTTACTTTTATTGTTTCACTTAAAATTGTGTAAAATTTTACTTTTATTTGAATAGTTGCCTACCAATGCTATGATTTCAGCAACTTGATGAAAAAAATCAATCAATCATTTGATTTTTAAGACTATTATTTTGTGGGCTTATTTTTTGCTCCATTTCATTTTTAAATTAATATAAATTAAAATTGACTTTTTGGAGATGTATATTGCTATGAATATTGAGACATGAAGAGATTAGTGTAAACACCATCACAATCAGGATACAGAACAGTTCCATCTCTTAAAAAACTCCCATGCTACCTCCTTGTAGTCCCCTTCCTAATCCCTAACAACTGCAGTTCTGTTCTTATTATTCTTTTGTTTTTGGAGAATGTCACACAGTTCTGTTCTTCATTATCATTCTTCTGCTTTTTGAGAATGTCATGTAAAGGGAATCAGACAATATGTAAACTGTTGAGACTGAGTTTCTTAACATGGCATAATACTTTTGAGAATTATCTAAATTGTTCGGTTATCAATAATTCATTTCTTTGTGTTACTGAATAATATTTCATTGTATAGTTATACCATGATTTGTTTTTCCATTCACTTACTGAAAAAGACTGGGTTGTTTCCAGTTTAGGGCCAATGTAATTAAAGATGCTATAAACATTCATGTACAGGTTTTGTGAAAACACAGGTTTTCGCTTTACTTAAAAAATAAAATAAAATAAAATAAAATAAAATAAAATAAAAATACCACGAGAGGAACTGCTGGGTTATGTAATAAGGACATGTTTATCTTTACAATAAACTGCCAAACTGTTTTCAAAATGGCTGTCATATTTGGCATTGCCATCAGTGATGTATGAGCATTCCAGTTGCTCCACTTTCTTGTCAGCACTTGATATTGTCAGTAGAGCCATTCTAATAAATGTATATTAGTATCTTTCACTATTAAGTATTATATTAGCTTATAGATGTCCTTTATCAGACTGAAGAACTTTCCTTCAATTCCTAATTTGCTGAGAGTTTTCGTTATGTATGAATATTAAATATTTTAAAAACTTTTTGTATTAATAGATATTATATAATTTTTCTTCTTTAGACTATCAGATATATTTTATTGATTGATTGTCAAATACTAAACCAATCTTTCACTCATTAGATGACTACTACTTGGTCACATTATATTATTCTTTTATACATTGCTAGATTCAATTTGATAGTATTTTGATGATTTTGCATTTATGTTCATGAGTGATACTGATCTGAAGTTTTGGGGTATTTTCTTCTTGTCACAGTAATGCTCATCTCATAAAATGATGTAGGAAATGTTCCCTCCTTTTCAAGAGATGGTGTAGACTTGGATTTATTTCTTCTTTATATGTGTGGTAAATTTTAGCAATAAGGTCATCTAGTCCTGGAAATTTCTTTTTCACAAGATTTCAATAATGGGTTAGGAAGTTTAATAATTACCAAACTATTAAGGTTATCTATTTCACTCTAAAAGAGTTTTTAGAGGTTTTTGGTTTTGGAATAATCGTTCATTTCACCTAACCTACTGAATTATGTATTATACATAGATTTATTCATAATATCCATTTTATACTTTTTATATCTACAAAGAATGGGGTGATACTCATTTTTTAATCCTTGTTATTGATCACTGTATCTGCCCTCTTTTTCTGCCATAGGTATATCAATTTTAGTTTGCTTTTTTATGATTTTGCCTTTTGGTTTTATTGATTTTTCTGTTTTCTGTTTTCTGTTTCATTGATTTGTGCTCTTATATTTATTGCTTTTTATTTCTATTTGGTTTAGTCTACTTTGTACTTTTTCTGTTTTCTTAAGATGGAAGCTCACTTTGATTTGAAACCTTTCTTGTTTTCCAACATAGGCATTTAACACTATAAATCTTCCTCTGAACATTGCATTAAGTGCATGCCATACATTTCAACATGTTATATATTTATTTTCCTTGAGTTCAAAATATTTACAAATTTCTCTTGAGACTTTCTCTTCAACGTGAAGATTTTATGGGCATGTATTGTTTAATTTCCAAGTGTTGAGATTTTCTAGTTATTTTTATGTTATTAATTTCTAATTTAATTCCATTGTTTTCAGAGAACATACTTTGTGTGATTTCAATTAGTTCAAATTTGTTAAAGTTTGTTTTATGACTCAGTATATGCCCATCTTTGTGAATTTGGTATGTTATACTTGAAGAGAAAGTGTGCTCTTCTGTTTTTTGGGGGAGTGCCCTGTTTATGTCAACTAGATCCAGTTAATTCATGATAAAAATCCTTGCTGATTCTATTAGTGTTGCTGATTCTATTACTACTTCTGATTCTAAGAAAGGAATGTTGACGTCTCCACTATAAGTGTGGATCTGTCTATCTCTCTTTCAGTTCTGTCAATTTTATCTTTTGACGTGCTGTTGTTTGCCAATACACTTTTAAGATGGTTGTGTCTTCTAAGTTGATTTGCCCCTCTATAATGATGTACTGTGCCTCTTTATTCTAGGTAATTTTCTTTGCCCTGAAGTCTACTTTTTGTGACATTAACATGGTAACTCCTGGTTTCTGTCTTTTGATTAGTGTTTGCATAGTGTATCTGTTTTTACCCTCTTAATTTTCTCATACCAATATTATTATATTTGACATGAGTTTTTCATATGCAACGTGTATTTGTGTCATTTTTAACTGATTCTGAAAATCTGCCTTTTAATTGATATGAGAGCTTTTATATTTGTTATAATTATTGATATATTTAGGTTTAGATTCTACCATTATATTATTTGCTTTCTGTTTTCTTCCCTCTGTTTTTTAATTCTCAGTAATCCTTTTTCTGTTTTCTTATTATTTGATCTTTTAGTATTTCACTGCAATTAATTTTTTGAACTATTACTCTTTGTATGTTTTGCTTGTTTGGTTTTTAGTGGTTGCTCTGGGCATTACAATACATATTTAACTTTTAACTGCTTAGACTCAATATTTCACCACTTGAAGTAGAATGTAGATACAAGATCGGTCCACTTATTTTTGGCCTCCATGATTTTAGGTGAGAAAACTGCAGTCATTTGAATATCCTATTTAAAAAATTGTTTTTCTGGTTGTTTTTAAGATTTTTTTCTTTGTTGTTAGTGTTTGCAATTTGATTATGACATTTCTGAGTTGGGATTAAATGTTTATCTTTGTATGGCCTACTGAACTTCTTGAATTTGTAGGTTTATATCTTTCATCATATTTGAGAAACTTTCAGCTATCATTTCTTCAATTTTTTTTTTTCTGTACTACTTTCTTGTCATGACCTTCTGGGTGGGTCTCCCATGGCATGAAAATTAGACCTGTTGGTATAGCACAAGAAGTTCCTAAAGCTGTTTATTTTTTCTCTTTTTTCTCTGTTCTTTAGATTAACTTCCATTGATTTATCCTCAGATTCATTGACTCTTTTCTCTTTCATCTCCAATATACTATTGCGTCCATCCAGTGAAGGTTGTGTTTGTTTGCTTAGAGTTTTTCTTTTTGTTTGCTTATTTTTGGAGAGTGTGGAAGTTATATTTTTATTTCTAGAATTTCCACTTAATACTTCTTTATATCTTCTAATTATTTGCTTAGATTTTCTTTACATTTGTTTCAAGAGTGTACATACTTTGAACATTTTTACAATAACTGCTTTAAGTCTTTGTCAGATAATTCCAACACTTCAATACTGGAGTTTATTTTTTATCTTTACCAGTGTGAGTTGAGGTTTTCCTGGGTTTTTGTTTGTCAATTAACTACGTATTGTCTTCTGGATGCTTTGGATACTTTCTTATGAGACAATGAGTCCTGTTTAAACCTTACAGAAAATGTCGATATTTTGCTTTAGCAATCAGCCCAGTTGGATTCAGTCCCTGCATCCTGATCAGTCTTCTGTGGTTGTGGTTTCAAAGTACATTTCAGTTTTGTGGTTTCAAAGTACATTTCAGTTTTCAATGCCTTTGCAGTGCTAGTCACATCTGCCTTGTGTGTTTGTCACCTAGTGGCTGGCCCAAGAAGTGGGCAGAAGCCCATTTCAAAGTTCCATTCTCAAAATACATGGTATACTGTTTAGGATTAGATCCATGCACTTGCAGCTCAAGGGTGAATCCCAGAATTTATAAACAATTTTACAGAATTGATTTCTCAAGTTCCTATGCCTCCATTATCTCCCTTTCTGGTTTCCTTTTCAGTTCCCCAGAAAGTATGGTCTTTAGCCATGCTATACTGACACACACTTCCCATGAATGCATATGCATCCAGGACCAAGCAAAAGGAGTACATGGAAAGAAAGAAAGAAAAGAAAGAAA
>NW_012103543.1:824176-826211 GCF_000951045.1 Mandrillus leucophaeus
GTGCTCTGTTAGTTTGCCATCAATAAGCAGCTTGTGTTAACCAGCTGAATTAGATTCTCTACCATGCCGCAAGGACAGAGGGCTTTCTGTATCCTGGGTGCTTGCCTTGGTGTACTGGAAGAATCATATCACACATGGGCTTTGGGAATGAGTGCAAAGTTTTATTGAGTGGCAGTAGCTCTCTGCTGATGGGGGAGCCAGAAGTGAGATGGTTTTCCCCTGGAGTTGGGCTGCTTGGAGACCCCGGCTATCCTTCTACTGCCCCACCAAAGTCCGCCTCGTCCTGGTTGATGGCCTGCCAGCATGCCAGCATCTGTTGGTGCCTGTCAGCATGCTCTTCCTCCCACAAGCTCTCAATGACCAGCCACTTGTGTCTTCTTCCACTGATGTGTTCCTCACGACGTCAAGCCACTTGTGTGTGCGTGTGTGCCAGCTAGGGTCTCGGGTTTTTATAGGCAGAGGGTGAGGGTGTGGTGGGACAGGGTGGTCTTGGAAAATGCAACATTTGGGAGCAAAGACAGAAGTGCCTGTCCTCACCTAGGTCCGTGAGGATGGAGCCCTAGCCAGGGACTATGCCTTCCTCTACCCAGCACTTCCCTCCCCTCCTTCCACATCATTTAAAGGGACCACGCTCTTTCCCTCCCAGCACTTCCGTATCAAAGTCACCTTTTTTAAATCTGACAAATTGTTTCCTTTGTCTGGGAAAAAGACCATTGTGAGCAAAACAAAATGTAGAAGTCATTTCCTCTTCACATAACTTTTGCCACCAAGTGGAGAAAAAATGGTACTCCTAAATTCACATGTAGAAGTCACAATCCTCACCATAGTCTTTGCCACCAAATAGGTCAGAAATATAACTTTAGTTTTTAAAAAATAAAAAGGCTAAAATGTAATTAAATATTTATGCTGAAAACCCTGAAGTTTGGGGTAGGAAAATCTTTCCTTGAAAATGTTTTCAAGAAGTAAGTTTCAAATGCAAATCAAAACTACAGTGAGATATCATCTCACCCCAGTTAAAATGGCTTTTATCCAAAAGATAGGCAATGACAAATGCTAGTGAGGATGTGGAGAAAAGGGAACCCTTGTTCACCGTTGGTGGAAATGTAAATTAGTACAACTACTATGGAGAATTTGGAGGTTTCTCAAAAAACTAAAAATAGAACCACTATACAATCCAGTAATCCCAGTGCTAGGTATATACCCAAATAAATCAGTATATCAAAGACATATTTGTACTCCCATGTCTACTGCAGCACTATTCACAAAAGCCAAGATTTGAAAACAACCGAAGTGTCCATCAACAGACAAATAAATAAAGAAAATGTGGTACATATACACAATGGAGTACTATTCCGCCATGAAAAAGAACGACATCCTGTCATTTGCAACAACATGAATGGAACTAGAGGCCATTACATTAAGTGAAATAAGCCAGGCACAGAAAGACAAGCTTCACATGTTCTCACGTATTTGTGGGAGCTAAAAATGAAAACAACTGAACTCACGGAGGTAGAGTAGAAAGATGGTTACCAGAGGTTGGGAAGGGTAGTACAGGCAGGGAGTAGGGATGGTTAATGCATACAAAAACACAGAAAAAAAGAATGAGATCTAGTATTTGATAGTACAACAGGGTGACTATAGTCAATGATAATTTAATTGTACATGTTAAAATAAGTAAAAGAGTATAACTGGATTGTTTGTAACAAAAAGGATAAATGCTTGAAGTGATGGATACCCCATTTACCCTGATATGATAATTTTGATATTCTGATGTGATTATTTTGATACCTCAATCCCATAAATATATAGAGCTGTTATGTGCCCACAAAAATTAAAAGACATTATCAGGTGTTATTAAATTGAATAACAAAACATAACATAACCTTGGGGCAAGGGTGCAGCTTGCATTTATTAAACATCAGCCTAGATTTTTGTGTTCAATTCCAATAGGCCTAGAGCAGAGGAGTTTTAACTTTAAGAAAAGTTTTGCTGGGCGCAGTGGATCACGCCTGTAATCCCAGCACTTTGGGAGGCC
>NW_012103543.1:828286-829254 GCF_000951045.1 Mandrillus leucophaeus
AAAGAAATTAGATGTTCTTATTTCTCAAAGTTTAAAGCACACTGTAGGTTCCTGCTGCCACAACTGTTGCTACCAGAAGTTCGGTATACTGCTCATGGAATAAGAACTAAAAGGCTTTTCTCCAAGTTCTCTCTCTCAGTGTTGATGCTTACTTCCATATTTTGTACTACTTGAACCCAGGCTGGGGTAGACACCAGAAAATGGTAAATGCACTGTCCATTCAGTGATACTTCAAATTCTAGTCAGAGTCCTCAAATAACTGTTCCACCATTTTGATAAGGTTTTATAGCTGTATTCAGTGAGAATGACAGATTGGAGTGTGCTTACCCCATTTTACCCAGAACTGGAATCTTCGAGTGGGTTTTTTTTAATTAAGCTTATAAATAGCACTGTTACTTTATAATTAGTCTACATAAAAAGCTTACCTGGATAAGTGTTAAAAACAGATGAATAAAGAAGAAAAGAGAAAGAAAGGACGGGATGGGGTGAGGGAGAGAAAGAAGAGAGAAGGGAAAGAAGGAAAAAGAAAGGAAAAAGAGAAAGGAAAGGTAGAAGGAGAGGAGAGTGGTGAAAGAGAAATAAAGAAAGAGTAATAAAAAATAAGAAGGAGCTGGGTGCTTTATCTCAGGCCTGTAGTCCCAGCACTTTGGGAAGCTGTAGCAGATGAATCACTTGAACCCAGGAGTTTGAGAGCAGCCTGGGCAACATGGCAAAATCCCATCTCTACAAAAAATACAAAAATTAGCTGGGCATGGTGGCTTCTGCCTATGGTCCCAGTCACTCAGGAGGCTGAGGTGGGAGGATCACTTGAGTCCAGGAGGTGGAGGCTGCAGTGAGCTGTGTTCACACCACTGCACGCCAGGTGGGTGGCAAAGTGAGACTGTCTCTAAAAATGAAAAGAAAAGAAGGAAGACAGAAAAGGAAAGAATCAAGAAAGAAAGGGAAGAAGGAGAGAGAGAAGGAAAGAG
>NW_012103543.1:832064-833292 GCF_000951045.1 Mandrillus leucophaeus
CATCTCATAATTTTATATAAAGGAAATAATGATTAGAAATACCTGTTCATTATGAATTAATCTTAAAAGCATATTGAAGTGGTAAACCAACCAAAGCCCCATTCATGTCTATGGGACTATTTTGAATAAATGACTCGATTTGCAAATTTGAAAGTTATCCCATGTTTGTGCACATGGTTTCTCTTCCATTATCTCTTTCTCAAAATGGGCAAGTTAGAATCAAGTCTATAGTATTCCAGTCAGATACTAACTAAGGATAAAGTAAAACTTTTATTTCGTATACCATCTCTAGATGTTGTGGAGAGGAGGGCTTTTAAGGGACAGTATTAAGAGACAGTATATGTCTTGTCTTTGCCAAGCCACCTCTCATCTCCACAAAACCCCCATGGAAATACAAGCATAAATAAAAATGTCAGAGTGAGGCAAATTAACCATCATTATTAACTTGGACTTTGGTCCCAATACCTAAGCAGAACCAGAACTGTAGTTGGCTGCACCAGTTAAAAAAAAAAACAAAACAAAAGAACAACAAAAAAACCACTCCTTTGTCCTAATTAAAAGCAAAATAGAGGCATAAACAAAGCATACTGAGTGACCTACAATTTATTCTAAACCCATACTAACATCTCAGATTTTACCCCTGAATACACCGGCTGGTTCAGAGCCCAACTTTCTTTTCTGAAAGGAAAGGTGAGAGTATTTGTCCCAAGATTTAGCCACCCACCTAAATATTCCTAGGCCAAGACAAAATCCGGGGAGTTGTCTGCTTTGTGGAAGAAAAGGCGGCTTCTAACTGCAAAAACAGCTGCAAAATGGGAGAAGTAAAATGAGAGAGACATGCCCTGGGATGGCCTTAGGGTTCTGTCTTAGAACCAGTTTTGACTTCTTGAAACTGACTAATCTTTTGAGAGAAGTATTAATTTAAAAATTAAATAAATAAATAATTTAAAAAGCAAAAAAGAGGACACCCTTCCCCTAGTGGACCACACCATTTTCTATGATCACAGCAGTGTTTTTTTTTACTTTTTTATTTTTATTTATTTATTTTTTTTGAGACGGAGTCTCGCTCTGTCGCCCAGGCTGGAGTGCAGTGGCGCAATCTTGGCTCACTGCAAGCTCCGCCTCCTGGGTTCAGGCCATTCTCCTGCCTCAGCCTCCAGAGCAGCTGGGACTACAGGCGCCCGCCACCACGCCCAGCTAATTTTTTTATATATTTTTGTAGAGATGG